>NW_024730370.1:0-7998 GCF_018991925.1 Homarus americanus
CGCCCATCCTGGGAGGTGGAGAACGGCACCATCCGTCAGCGACAGTATCAGGACCCACCGACTGAAAGCGGAAACCCCCACCCCCCATCCCCCATCCTCGCCCATCCTGGAGGTGGAGAACGGCACCAATCACGCGCCGACGGAAGGTAGCCGGACCCACCCGAGGAAGGGTGTGGAATCCCCACAACCCCATCATCCCCACCCCCATTCCCCATCCTGCCCATCCTGGAGGTGGAGAATGGCACCATCCGTCAGGCGCCGACGGAAGGTATCAGGACCCACCCACTGGAAGGGCGTGGAAACCCCCATTCCCCCCATCCCCATCCCCCCATCCTCGCCCATCCTCGCCCATCCTGGAGGTGGAGAATGGCACCATCCGTCAGGTGCCGACGGAAGGTATCAGAATCACTGACTAAAGGTGGAACCATCTCACCCCCCACCTTTCCATCCTCCCCCATCCCTGGGAGGTGGAGAATGGCACCATCCGTCCGGCGCCGACGGAAGGTATCAGACCACCCACTGGGAAGGGCGAACCCCATCCCCCACTCAAAAAAAAAAAAAAAAAAACCTGTCCCCCATCTGCCCCCATCCCACTCTACCCCCAACATCCTCGCCCATCCTGGGAGTGGAGACTGCACCATCCGTCAGGCGCCGACGGAAGGTATCACAGGACCCACTGACCAGTAAGGGCGGAACCCCCATCCTCTCCCCACCCCATCCTCGCCTCAACCTGGGAGGTGGAGAATGGCACCATCCGTCGCGCCGACGGAAGGTATCAGGACCCACCGACCGTGCAAACCCCCATCCCCCATCCCCATCCTCCCCCATCCTCCCCCATAACTGCCCATCCTGGAGGTGGAGAATGGCACCATCCGTCAGGTGCCGACGGAAGGTATCAGGACCCACCGACCGGTAAGGGCGTGAACTCCCCATCCCCATCCCCCCCATTCCCCATCCCCCATCCCCCATCCTCCCCATCCTGGGAGGTGGAGAACCTCCTCATCCCCACCCCATCCTCCCATCCTGGGAGGTGGAGAATGCACCAACCTCAGGCGCAGACGGAAGGTATCAGACCCACCCATCAGGAAGTGGAACCCCATATTCCCCATCCCCCATCCTCGCCCATCCTGGGAGTGGAGAATGGCACCATCCGTTAGGCGCCGACGGAAGGTATCAGACCCACCGACTGAAGGTGTGAATCCTCCCAACTCCATCATCCCACCCCCATTCCCCATCCTCGCCCATCCTGGGAGGGTGGAGAATGGCACCATCCGTCAGGCGCCGACGGAAGGTATCAGACCACCGACTGGGAAGGGTGGAACCCCACCAATCCCCCCCATCCCCACCCCCATTCCCCATCCTCGCCCATCCTGGGAGGTGGAGAACGGCACCATCCGTCAGGCGCCGACGGAAGGTATCACGACTCCACCCACTGGAAGGGCGTAAACCCCCATTCCCCATCCCATCCCCATCCTCGCCCATCCTGGGAGGTGGAGAACGCACCATCCGTCAGGCGCCGAGGAAGGTATCACGACCCACCCACTGGAAGGCGGGAATCCCATTCCCCCATCCCCCATCCCCCATCCTCGCCCATCCCGGGAGGTGGAGAACGGCACCATCCGTCAGGCGCCGACGGAAGGTATCAGGACCCACCGACTCAAGGGAGCGGAAACCCCCATCCCCATCCCCCATCTCGCCCATCCTGGGAGGTGGAGAACGGCACCATCCGTCAGGCGCCGACGGAAGGTATCACGACCCACCCATGGGAAGGAAACCCCATCCCCATCCCATCCTCGCCCATCCTGGAGGTGGAGAACGGCACCATCCGTCAGGCGCCGACGGAAGGTATCAGACCCCACCCAGTGGGAAGGCTGTGGAACTAATCCCCCATCCCCTATTCCCATCCCGCCCATCCTGGGAGGTGGAGAACGGCACCATCCGTCAGGCGCCGACGGAAGGTATCACCACCCACCCAACAGCGTGGAAACCCCATTCCCCCCATCCCCCCATCCCCCATCCGCCCATCCCTGGAGGTGGAGAACGGCACCATCCGTCAGGCGCCGACGGAAGGTATCAGGACCCACCCACTGGGAAGGGCGGGAAACCCCCATCCCTCTCTTTTTTTCATTGATCCGCCACCAACACTAACTCTAACCCAACCACCGTAACAACCCAACCCAACTCTTGAGCTCCACCGTGTGGCTGGGAATCTACAGGGCTGCCGTTCACAAAGAATCCCCGAGTCCTATTGGGACCTGTGTACGGTCAGATTCAGTCGAATAAGTTCCATTATTCAATAGAAACTTCCCTGAGTTTCAACTAAACTCATGCCCGCTGAAATGCTCCAATGTCTGGTCGCGAGCTCAGCTACACTTTCTGAAAACCTTCAACTCAGAGGAACGTCCAAAGACATAATCGCCGCCCAACAATGAGCGTTTAATATCTCACCAATTGAGGTCTGGCAACAAGAAATAATTTAGATATAACAAAATTGTGATGGGCACCAAAAATTTCCAGAACAAATGTGTTCGACACAGTTACGTGAAGCTTAGCAGCAAAAGTTCTACCAGTTAAGATCTTTTTTTTTTAACTTAACGGGTTAAGTTTCTAATAAACGCAAAACATGAAGTTACATGAGTGGGCCAGTTCACCAAGCAATATTAGATTATTTTTTTTGTTTATAATTGTCAACAATTATCACATCATCTAGACCTAGAGTAATTATCTTTAGTGGCAGGTTCAGTAATATCTATAACTTTAAGTAATATTTTATCCTACGTCTGATAACACCTCACAAAGACAATTTGTAAGAGCTATTTGTATTCCCTCTTCAGAATCGGTACGGCAGAAACCAGACGCTACCAGGTTGGGAACGTTTTTAGACTTCCAAATCTTATAGTAGACTTCTCCAGATTGTCTTTCATAAGATACATAACCATCTAGTAGAGAATCCGCCACGCTTGTTTTCCATGCCTCGACACGTCTTCACAACCAGGAACCACATGCAACAATTAACCCGAGGGATGGATATTCTTTCATCTGGAGGACAGGATTCGGTTAATTAAAGACCAGACTTGGGAAAGACGATTTTAATTTTTTACCTTGGTGATACGAACGTTGCACACGACACGACATGATACAACCTCTTCTGGCTACGAAACACCACAATCCCTACTACTACTACCACCACAAGGCAATAATACTACGCCGGTACAAATACTTTATTCTGGTCAATACTGGCTTTTCATATCTAACGGACCTTCGATATAACGGATTTTCACCTTTATAGCCCATTAGATAGGGGTTTCATATCTAACGGACCCTCGATATAACGGACTTTTCCCTACACATAGTCCGTTAAATAAAGGTTTTACTGTACTGTACTAGTTAAAGAGTTTAAGGGAGATAATTGGAGCTGGGGTGACGCATATCAAGTGAGTATTAGAGGCATTTATTGAGAGAGAGAGAGAGAGAGAGAGAGAGAGAGAGAGAAGAAGAAGAAGAAGAAGAAGAGAAAAGAAGAAGAAGAAGAAGAAGAAGAGAAAATGATAAGAATAAGGAAGAATAAGAATGGGGCAGAATAAGAGAAGAATAAGAAGAACAAGAATAAGAAGAATAAGAATATGAAGAATAAGAATAAGAATACGAAGAATAAGAATAAGAAGAATAAGAATAAGAAGAATAAGAATACGAAGAATAAGAATAAGAAGAATAAGAATAAGAAGAATAAGAATACGAAGAATAAGAATAGGAATACGAAGAATAAGAATACGAAGAATAAGAATAAAAATACAAAGAATAAGAATAAGAATACGAATAATAAGAATAAGAAGAATAAAAATAAGAAGAATAAGAATATGAAGAATAAGAATAAGAAGAATCAGAATATGAAGAATAAGAATACGAAGAATAAGAATAAGAAGAATAAGAATAAGACGAATAAGAATAAGAAGAATAAGAATAAGAAGAATAAGAATATGAAGAATAAGAATAAGAATACAAAGAATAAGAATAAAAATACAAAGAATAAGAATAAGAATACGAAGAATAAGAATAAGAAGAATAAAAATAAGAAGAATAAGAATATGAAGAATAAGAATAAGATGAATAAGAATAAGAATATGAATAAGAATACGAAGAATAAGAATACGAAGAATAAGAATAAGAAGAATAAGAATAAGAATAAGAAGAATACGAATAAGAAGAATACGAATAAGAAGAATAAGAATAAGAAGAATAAGAATAAGAATACGAAGAATAAGAATAAGAATACGAAGAATAAGAATAAAAATACGAAGAATAAGAATAAAAATACAAAGAATTAGAATAAGAATACGAAAAATAAGAATAAGAATACGATGAATAAGAATAAGAATACGAAGAATAAGAATAAAAATACAAAGAATTAGAATAAGAATACGAAGAATAAGAATAAGAATACGAAGAATATGAATATGAAGAATAAGAATAAGAAGAATAAGAATAAGAAGAATAAGAATAAGAAGAATAAGAATAAGAAGAATGAGAAGAATAAGCATACGAAGAATAAGAATAAGAATACGAAGAATAAGAATAAAAATACGAAGAATAAGAATAAAAATACAAAGAATTAGAATAAGAATACGAAGAATAAGAATAAGAATAAGAAGAATAAGAATAAGAATACGAAGAATAAGAATACGAAGAACAAGAATAAGAATCCTAACCTAGAAGAAGAAAGAAGAAAAAGGTAAGACAGAGTGAAGGGAGAAAAAAGATGTGATAAAGTAGGTGGCAGGAATAGGTAAAGGAACTAATACACAGGTAATTAGTGTGGTAAGAGAGACAGGTAAGATTAAGTCTAGAAAAATAAACACACATACTAACACAGTAACTCTGTTTAATCCTTATGGGTGAAGAAAAATTCCGTATCTCAAAATATTTCCAGTTTACAGCTTCTAACTTTACGGGGGAACTATGGCAACAGGTGTATACCCAAGTCTCATTTCGTTTCTTATTACTCAGAACAAACAGTGGGAACTCTAATTAACGGACTATATGGAGAGGAAAATCCGTTATATCAAGAATCCGCTAAATGCAACACCTGCAGCTAAGGTACTTTATTTATATGAAAGTCCGTAATATCGGATTAGATAGAGACGAGTGAATGAATGTATCCCCGGCATTATAACAGCGACCAGGAAGATTTAATTCATGAGTAATTACTAAAGTATACAATCAGAGTAGCCTTTGAAAGTATTTCGCCATTAAGAGAGATTCTTTAAAAACATAAACAAAAAAATATGGCTGAACGGGATCTTAAGGCTTTATAAAATAGAGAGGAGAGAGAGGAAAGAGAGAGAGAGAGACGGGATTATACGCTCGCCACAGAGGTCCATTGAAAGGTATAGGAAAGTAGAGACTCTAGTATATGTCTATGAGTGGGAGGAGGAGGAGGAGGAAGAGAGGGAAGGAGAGGAGTGTGACAGAGAGGGAGCGGCTAAGCAGAAAGGCGATAAACTTGTGAACATGATGAGATGATGCACAGAATGAGAGGAAGGATGGAAGGAAGGTGGTGTTGAAGGGACGGGGGAAGGAAAGATTCACACAGGGACAGAGGAGGGAGGGGGAAGACAGGAAGACTGAGCAAACAGAGGACTGTGGTGTAGTAGTTCTCACAGATGGCAAGATGAGGGCTCACGTGGTGCAGTAACCCTCACAGATGGTGTTATGAGGCCTCATGGTGTAATTTCAGATGGTGTTATGAGGGCTGTGGGTAGTAATTCTCACAGATGGTGTTATGAGGGGCCTCATGTGGTGTAGGAATTTCACAGATGGTGCAAGTGAGTTTCACGTGGTGGCACCTTCACATATGGTGTTATGAGGGGTTTCACGTGGTGGTAGTAATTCCCTCACAAATGGTGCTATATGATGGAGGTGTGGTCCCAGGCCTTCCTTATCGTGTAGACGGATTAATATATCGCTGGTTGTTGGGTCTCACGGGCCACTATCATTGGTACCACCCCATCAGTACACAAACCCAGTACGACTGTTACTGTTGAGTTGTTCACCACTGTTCACCTCTTGTTTAACACTGGTTCCATTCCCTTTCCAAATGAAACAGCAACTTCCTGGCGAGTAGAACATGCTGATATTCCGGGTGGGGGAGGAGGGTTCAGGGAGGGGCCGGTAAGGGCCAACACAATAGTTGACCTGCTGCCCTGAGAGGAGCGCCAGGCACGTCTCGACCTCGTGGTCAAGGATGAAAAGTGTGTGTGTGTGCTTGTTACCCCACTTTCATCTTCTTTTTGTTACCACGATTATGGAAGGGGAAGGGAGTTGACCTGGTTGCTCCGAGAGGAGCGCCAGGTACGTCTTGACCCTTCTGTGGTCAAGGATGTAGTGTGTGTGTGTGTGTGTGTGTGTGTGTGTGTGTGTGTGTGTGAGAGAGAGAGAGAGAGAGAGAGAGAGAGAGAGAGAGAGAGAGAGAGAGAGAGAGAGAGAGAGAGAGAGAGAGATTCAACATGAACCAACTACTTCAAATAAAGATTTATTACCAGTATCCAGACTAATTTCCTGTTCATTCAACTTCATCTTGAACTTTATTATATTAGTTTATCTTAGACACAAATATAAATCGGAAAGACTCATGAAGCTGCTACAAATTATACGTCTCGCAACACTGACTATTGGTTCCAAATCCTGGCTGATACCCTGGCTGTTAGTGTGTGCGCGTCGTGTACCCCACTCACTGCTTATAGAGGTGGAGGATATATGTAAGTGCATTACTTTATAATACTGTGAATATCAACAAAAAAAGGTATGGTGTTACAGAATAAGTTAAATGCAAATTTGTACTTAAACAAAATAGTAAAAACAGCCAGAGTACAAACATATAACTTTATAAGTGCATAAGTATGGAAGTCTGCATAAACAATAATCAGTGTACGGACGTTACTTAATACACTTGTGTACTCAACAAACACAAAGTGAATGTGAAAAAGACAGTCATGAGTATGTGCGTATGTGTATGTGGTAGGTATGTGATTATCAGGTTGTGTACGAGAATGACGATGTAATTATGCAAGTGTTAACATGTAACTGCATAAGAAAAGATATGTAAATATATAGATATAAACATATGAGTAATTCCCAAAAAGAATAAAAGAAAAACGCGCAAACGAGACCACGAGTTTGTTTATATAGAATAACATAACTGCACGACCGCTTTACTACGTAGTCACGGTCTACACACTAAATAATAACGTAAATCTTATTTGAAAAAAAGTTGTTGGTCTTGAATAATCTCATGCTAAGATATACGACTTGCTGATAGCCGGGAATATAGTTATGCGGGAGGAGAAATCTCTTTAAGGAACTCAGAAGTTAAAAGCAGCGGGTGGAGGCGTAAATATAAATATTTTTTGACTCACAAGAATGTCAGAGCGGATATTAATAGCATTTCCGAGGCTTGCACACGCACGCAGACCCGTCCAGGGTTGGCGCATGATGGAAAATGCCCACACTACTAATGGCCATTAGCCAGGGATGGAGCACATGGAACAGTTTCCACACCACTACACACACAAAGCCTGGAACATACTCGTATAATACAGGTCCTGTTTACAAAGCACTACCGTCTCAATTTGTGTTTACCTTGTGTCAGATAACTGGAATAGGTCGCCTATCTGTTACTCTGTTTACATTAATTTGCTTTACCTATTTCTATTAACTACCCAAGAGAGAAAACTGAGAAAACTGCAGTTCAAGTATCACCCAACACGTTCATTACATGTCCCGTCTACGTCACTTTCAGATCCCAGGATCGTATGGGGCGAATGACAAACTACTGTAAGAATTTTCTAGTTTGGGTTGTCATCTTGTACATATTGATCACCTGAACATTAGACCCTACAGCTTATTTCACCTTAAATATTGACCACGCTGATGCTAACCTAACTTAAAGGACTAGGACTTTATTTTGGTGTGCTGAGTCTGTGTTTTGCAGTGGTATTACCT
>NW_024730371.1:0-25990 GCF_018991925.1 Homarus americanus
TAGAAGTTACGTATTATACATACATGACTATTTCTAAAATACCTAGAGGTTTCAAAGTACTGAATTCTGCAACATAAATGATTTTTCAATTTCAAAAAATAACTAGAGTTAGGAGCACTGAACATTGATCTCTACACATGCAACAAGTTCCTGAAAAACTCTGCATCAAAATGACCCTAATGGAAACTCATGTGTAGTTATTCCGTCATAGAAGGTTATATTACAAGTAATGAAGTTATATTAATAGATGGTCCAGTGTTACAGAAACAAAATGAAAAACAACAAATAAACAACATAAACACAATATAATAACTTAGCTCATATCTACATGTCTTATGTACAAGAAATACAATAAGAAATAAGTCCGGCCAATAAAGTCTATCAGTACATTTAGAAAATTCCTACACAACATGGTAAGCATCAAATCTTACTCGTGTACATTATTGTTGTATCTAGAGCCTGCGTTCATAATCGTAGTAGACTCTGCCCCCCCGGTGCAATATCAGGAGTAAGAAGCAGTGAAAGAATTCAGAAGTTAGAAGTGAAAGCCAGGACCGTCTGCCTGTGGAAGGAAGAGAGTTCTCGGCCGAGTCTCTACTCGACCGTGCGAAACCATCCAAAACAAGTGAACATCGGTGTGGCCAGTATTCCCAACACGTATCCATAACAATAATGAAGCTCCACACAATCACACACATTACCTCAAATATATTACGTAAATTCATCATCCAATATAAGATTTGATAGAACAATAATAATGCATAGAACAAGTCCTAGCTACACACAAAACATATGAAACAAACACATAAAAGAAGTCATGAAACATTGTAGTACCAGCATGAGAATTTAGTCGTAAGTGTCATGGCTCCAGGAGAACAATTATCGTATATACCAGTGTGAGACAGTGAAGACTTCATCCGGCCACCAGGTTGCATCGAGGAAGACGTTAAGTGTTGTGGTGAGCTGCTCTAATAGTGTCACCACCACGCCCCTTCATCAGCCTGCATGTGGGAACTCAAGGCCCATGAGTCTTCTGTTTCAGATTCCACTCTGCTAAGAACACCTGGCTTACCAAAACTCATATACCCTGGACTAACACTGTGCGGAACTGCCTGGACTAACACTGTGTGAACTCCCCTGACTAACACTGTGTGGAACTCCTGGACTAACAGCGTGTGAAACTGCCTGACCAAGAGCGTGTGGAACTGCCTGGACTAGCACTGTGGAACTGTTCTTGACTAACACAGTGTGGAACTGCGTGACTAACACTGTGTGGAACTGTCAGACTAACACTACTGTGTGGAACTCCTGACTAACAGCGTGTGGAACTGCCTGGACTAACAGCGTGTGAACCCCTGGACTAACACTCGTGTGGAACTCCTGGACTAACACTGTGTGAAACTCCTGGACTAACACTGAACTCCCCGGGACTAACACTGTGTGTGGGAATGCCCTGACTAACAGAGGTGGAACTCCCCGGACTAACACTGTGTGAAACTCCTGACTAACACTGTGTGAACTCCTGACTAACACTGTGAAACCCTGACTAACACTCTGTGGAACCGCCCAACATCTCACATCATCTTGTTTCAACATCTTTCAGTCCTGAGGCTTCTCTTGATGTCTTCCTGTCTCGTTTATTAAAAAGGATAAACTCTCTACGGATAATGACACCCATGCTTCACTTACCTCTCCACCTCCTGACGGTATACTGTATATTAAGTGTTTTATTTGAAATTGATATCGATATTGAAATAGTTATTTAGTCATATGTAGAGAATAAAGTTGCCAGTAAGAACAATATTGGACACTTGTTTTAAGAGGAGAGCCTGTAGTTAACACGATAGAGATTAGTGGAGGAGAGGAAGACTAAATGAATAAATATAATTACTACTGGTATATAAAACAATAAATTAGTAAGTTAATGGAAGGATAAAAGTAATGATAAATAGTTATCTAGCAAATAGATCAATAAATTGATAAATAACTTTAGAAATATGTTTTTCCCAGAGAGAGAGGGAGAGATAGAGAGAGAGAGAGAGATAGAGATAGAGAGAGGAGAGAGAGAGAGAGAGAGGAGAGAGAGAGAGAGAGAGAGAGGAGATATAAATTCTGGCATAATAAAATACTACTTATAAGGTCAAAGAAATTGGAGAATAGATGATTGACTGATTCATATAAACAAAATCTCTCTCTGTTCGTCTGTCTGTTCTGTATCAGTATGTATGTGTGTGTGTGTGTGTGTGTGTGTGTGTGTGTGTGTAGGTAGATAGGTAAGCTGTAGCGTAGCTGTTTGTTGTGCAGTTGGTCACAGGTACAGTGTTGCACCCCTCGGTGACCTTTTGTGAACAGGTGGCAACGAATTATTTAGGAATGAATCGGTAACGTGAGAAGAGAAGTTGTTCACCTGATCCAGCACCTGGCTCAATACGTCAGGTCAGCCCTGACCGTCACCTGGCTCAGCACAGTCAGTCAGCCTTGACCGTCACCTGGCTCTCACACAGAAATAGTCAGCCCTGACTGTCTCCTGGCTTTCACACAGTCAGTCAGCCTGACTGTCTCCTGGCTCTCACACAGTCAGTCAGCCCTGACTGTCACCTGGCTCTCACACAGACAGTCAGCCCTGGACTGTCTCCCTGGCTCACACATCAGTCACAGCCCTGGACCGTCACCTGGCTCTCACACAGCACACCACCACCCAACACAGTCAGTCAGCCCTGACTGTCACCTGGCTCTCACACAGTCAGTCAGCCTACCCCCCCCACACACCCACCCACCCACCCCCACACACACACCACCCACCCCCACACACCCACCCTAACCGTCACCTGCTCACACAATCAGTCAGCCCTGACTGTCACCTGCTCTCACAAAGCAGTCACCCTTGACTGTCTCCTGGCTCACACAGCAGTCAGCCTGGACTGTCACCTGGCTCTCACACAGTCAATCAGCCCTGGACAGTCTCCTGGCTCTCACACAGTCAGTCAGCCCTGAACTGTCACCTGGTTTCACACACACACCACCCACCCCCCACACACACACCCACCCACCCCTCACACAGTCAGTCAGCCCTGACCGTCACTCTGGCTCTCACACACAGCTTCAGCCTGACTGTCTCCCTGGCTCTCACACACACACCCACCCACCCCCACACACACACCACCCACCCCCACACAGCCAGTCAGCCCTGGACTGTCACCTGGCTCTCACACAGTCAGTCAGCCCTGGACTGTCACCTGGCTCTCAAACAGTCAGTCAGCCTTGACTGTCACCTGGCTCTCACAGCTCAGTCAGCCCTGGACCGTCACCTGGCTCTCACACAGCAGTCAACCCTGACCGTCACCTGGCTCACACAGTCAGTCAGCCCTGCACCGTCACCCCCACACACACACCCACCCCACCCCACACCACCCACCCCTGGCTCTCACACAGTCAGTCAGCCCTGGACTGCCACCCTGGCTCACACAGCCAGTCAGCCCTGACAGTCACCTGGCTCTCAAACAGTCACGCTCCTGACCGTCACCTGTCCTCACACAGTCAGTCAGCCCTGACAGTCACCTGGTTTCACACAGTCAGTCAACCCTGACTGTCACCTGGCTCCTCACACAGCAGTCAGCCCTTGACTGTCACCTGGCTCCACTTACACAGCCACAGTCAGCCCTGACATCTCCTGCTCTCACACAGTCAGTCAGCCCTGGACAGCCACCTGGCTCACACAGCCAGTCAGCCCTGACCGTCACCTGCTCTCACACAGTCAGTCAGCCCTGACAGTCACCTGGCTCTCACACAGTCAGTCAGCCCTGACAGTCACCTGGCTCACACAGCCAGTCAGCCTGACCGTCACCTGGCTCTCACACAGTCATCAGCCCTACCCACCACCACACACACCACCACCACCCCACACACCCACCCTGGACTGCTCACCTGGCCTCACACAGCCAGTCAAATCCTGACCGTCACCTGGCTCTCACACAGTCAGTCAGCCCTGCCACCACCCACACACCACACCCGACCGTCACCTGGCTCTCACAGTCAGTCAGCCTTGACCGTCACCTGGCTCTCACACAGTCAGTCAGCTCCACCCACCACCACACACACCCACCCACCCCACACCCCACCCCCACCCACCCACACACACACCCTGACCATCACCTGCTCTCACACAGTCAGTCAGCCCTGACCGTCACCCGACTCTGATCCAACAGTTGTAGTACGTATGAAGGTCACACTGACGCGCTTAATCACCTCACCTGAGGAAAAAGGTCTGCCATTTCCTACCTGATGCGAATTAATCATTAATCTATACAAACTGCTGGAGAATATTTATCTACTCTCGCCAGGTGTTGCAGGATATTAAGTTGTCTGTCTCACCTCCTCACAGTCGTCATTAATCTGATTTCAGGTCCATTACCTGATGTGTACAGGAACTATTAATTATTTATCGATAAACCTGTATCTAGAAACAGGACCTGACCTAACCTAACCTAACCTAACCTAACCTAACCTAACCTAACCAATCCTAACCTAACCTAACCTAACCTAACCTAACCTAACCTAACCAAACCAAACCAAACAATAGTTTGATTCTAACACCTGAGATACATTTTATTTAAGGTCATGCCATGATCTCCTGCCATAATACCTGATTGAGTTTCACACTGCTGGATGATGTACTTTTTGCAATGCTCACACACACACACACACACACACACACACACACACACACACACACACACACAGACGATAAGTTTATTCATGGCGTAAAATTTTAAGGTTGGGTTATTCCTATTGTTATCTTTTCCTCCTCTTTTCTTCCATCCTAATCCTCTTTTCACTCTTCATCCTTCATTGTACCTCTCCGCCCTTCCTTTTAACTCTTCCTCTTTTTTTCTTCTTCCTTTCCTCTTTCTCTCCTCCTTTCTTTTCACCTTTCTTTACATGCCTCTTCTCTCCTTTATCCATCTCTTCCATCTTTTCTCTCACCCTCCTTCCTTTGCCACTCTCTCACTACCTTTCTTCTCTTTTATAACCGTTCCTCCCCCTGTACTTTTCATTCTTTCTCCTTTCCACTTTTCTCTTCCTTACATCTCCCTTTCCGTCTCTCCCTTTCTTTCCTCTTTTCCTTGATTATTTTTCCTTCACTTTCTGTATTACTTTTATTCTCCTTTCTCTCTCTCTCTATCCCTCCTCTTTCATCCTTCCCTTTCTCCTCCTTTTCACTTCCTCTTCTTTCTTTCCTCCCACCTCCTTCTCCTGTTCCACATACCGTGTTTAAGGATGAGTGGTACTGAAGGGTAAGAGAGGGAGAGGGAGAGAGAGATGAATGTGAGGACAGAGGAGATGAAGGAGTGAGGGAGAGGAAAGGAGGTGAGAAAGAAGAAAATGGGTGATGAAAGTGAGAGTGGAGAGGGAGAGAGAGGGTGAGAGAAGGAAGTGAGAGGGTGGGGGGGGGAGAGAGGAGAACGATCTATCACTTATAATGACTCTCATCACCTATTTCTCACTCTCCATATCTTCCTTCCCTTTAGTCATTTTAGGCTCTCTATTCTTCTCCCTCCTCCTCCATTTCCTCTTCCTCCACCCTCCCTCTCCCCTTCCTCTTCTTTTTGCTCCTTCCACCTCCTCATTCTTTTTGATTCTCCACCACCTCCTCCTCCCCCATTTCCTCTTCTTCCATCTCCCCTTCCTCTTTTTTGCTCTTCCACCTCCTTCTCTTGATTCTCCTCCTCCTCCTCCTCCTCGTCCTCCCATCTATCCTCTTATCGTCCATTTCCTTCATTCTCCTCTCTCATTCTTCACATCTCTCTCTCTCTCACACCGTCACTCTAAGCTCCCTCTCTCCTCCCACACCTTCACTCTAAGCCCCTCTCTCCTCCTCACACCGTCACTCTAAGCTCCTCTCCTCTCCACACCGTCATTCTAAGCTCCCTCTCTCCTCCCACACCGTCACTCTAAGCTCCTCTCCTCTCACACCGTCACCCTAAGCTCCTCTCCCTCCTCACACCGTCACCCTAAGCTCCTCCTACACCGTCACTCTAAGCTCCTCTCACCTCCCACACCGTCACTCTAAGCCCTCTCCCCACACCGTCACCCTAAGCTCCCTCTCTCCTCCCACACCGTCACTCTAAGCTCCTCTCACCTCCCACACCGTCACCTAAGCCCTCTCCTCCTCACACCTTCACTCTAAGCTCTCCTCTCACACTGTCACCAAGCTCCTCTCTCCCTCTCACACCTTCACTCTAAGCTCCTCTCTCCTCCCACACCGTCACTCTAAGCTCCCTCTCTCCTCCCACACCTTCACTCTAAGCTCTTTCTCCCTCACACCGTCGTCACCTAAGCCCTCTCTCTCCTCCTCACACCTTCACTCTAAGCCCTCTCCTCCCACACACCGTCACTCTAAGCTCCTCTCTCCTCTCACACCGTCACCTAAGCTCCTCTCTCCTCCCCACACCGTCACTCTAAGCCCCTCTCCTCCTCACACCTTCACTCTAAGCTCCTCTCTCCTCTCACACCGTCACTCATGCCACTCTCTCCTCTCACAACCGTCACCTAAGCCCTCTCTCCTCTCACACCGTCACTCTAAGCCCTCTCTCCTCTCACACCTTCACTCTAAGCCCTCTCCTCCTCTCACCAGTCACCTGTCTCTTCTCTCCTCCTCACACCGTCACTCTAAGCTCCTCTCTCCTCTCACACCGTCACTCTAAGCTCCTCTCTCCTCCCACACCTTCACTCTAAGCTCCTCTCCCCTCTCACACCGTCACCCTAAGCTCCTCTCCCCTCTCACACCCTCACTGCTACAGAGTTTCCCTGTGTCATATAACCTCCATCAGTTAAAATCATCGGGTTTCCTGTGTCTTCTGTCGTTGGCAAGGAGACGAGGCGCCTCGGTAAGTAAGGTTGACAATGGTACTTATTTGTCTTTTTTATTTTCCATGTTAGTGTTCTGCTAACCTAACCTAACCTAAACAACCTGGAAACAGCAGGAGTACTGATTAGTGAGGTACAATGTGTGTGTGTGTGTGTGTGAGTGAGTGTGAGTGTGTGTGTGTGTGTGTGTATGTGTGGGGGGACAACTTTCCTCAGTATAGGACAAACAGGAGCTGATCCTCCTCGTTAGTGGACACAAACACCGACAGGGGGAGTCCTGTGGCTACCAGTACCGTCCATCATCTTGGGTCTGAGGTGCTCGCTGTCTGTTACTGGTGTGTGTGTGTGTGTGTGTGTGTGTGTGTGTGTGTGTGTGGTTGGCGCGTTGTTACAGGATGTGTGATATGGGTGGGAAGTATAGCCATGTGACAGGAGGCTGGTCAATGTTAATTAAGTCAGGCTGACATTGTCTTTATAGCTCCTCCAGTATAATAGTCGAGGAGAAAAATGGAAGAAAACAACAGAAGACAAAAGAAGACAAGAAGACGTGTAGCAGCTTATACTATACTAGGAATACAGTAACTCTCACTACTGCCAATAACTATCTCGAAACACCCAATAAACAACGGTACCGGATCTGGTAACACTCCACCCTTAATTTAGGTTCAATTATATGGAAATAATAAATCTTGAGGGCGTAACATTGTAGAGTTGTGGTAGCTGTAACTTAACTCGGTATCTTGTGAAGCGTTAGTGAGCCAACAGCCATAATCTAAAACGTTGCTGGAGTAATTATCATAGAACCTCTCCTTCCCTTCTTTCTCCAAATCGTCTCCTTTTTCTCTCCTCCAATTCCTCTCCTCCGTACGCCCTCCTTCCTTTCTTCAGTTTCATCCTCCTTCTCCTCCCCCTCTTTCTCCTTCTCCCTCTTCTCTTTCTCCTCTTTCACCTCCTCCTTACGCAACTCTTCCTCTCCTCCTCCCCCCCCCCTCTTCCTCTTCCTCCTGCCACCTAACACACAACTTCCACCTGCCACCACAAATTTCATCTCTAACAATCGGCGCCAAACCCGAGTCTGGCAATGAAAGTTGGGAGTAGACACACGACTGGCACTGAACGGCACAAGTAGACACACGACTGGCACTGAACGGCACAAGTAGACACACGACTGGCACTGAACGGTACAGGTAGACACACGACTGGCACTGAATGGCACGAGTAGAAACACGACTGGCACTGAACGGCACAGGTAGAGGCGCACACGACTGGCACTGAACGGCACAAGTAGACACAACTGGCACTGAACGGCACAGGTAGAGGCGCACACGAATGGCAGTGAACGGCATAAGTAGACACACGACTGACAGTGAACGGCATAAGTAGACATACGACTGACAGTGAACGGCATAAGTAGACATACGACTGGCACTGAACAGCACAAGTAAACACACGAATGGCAGTGAACGGCATAAGTAGACACACAACTGACAGTGAACGGCACAAGTAGACACACGACTGGCACTGAACGGCACAGGTAGAGGCGCACACGACTGGCACTGAACGGCACAAGTAGACACAACTGGCACTGAACGGCACAAGTAGACACAACTGGCACTGAACGGCACAAGTAGACACAACTGGCACTGAACGGCACAAGTAGACACAACTGGCACTGAATGGCACAAGTAGACACAACTGGCACTGAATGGCACAAGTAGACACAACTGGCACTGAATGGCACAAGTAGACACAACTGGCACTGTCTCCCATTCTACCTACGCCTCCACAGTCAGGATATGAGAGGTCGCAGTCTGATTAACAACACTGAAGCAATGAACCAACGAACCAGTAAACCATTGAACCAACGAATCAATAAATCAGAGAACCAATGAACCAGTGGAGCCAATGAGCCATTGACCATTGACCCAGTGAAGCAATGAACCAGTGAACCAATGAACCAGTGAACCAATGAACCTGTGAACCAGTAAACCAATTAACCAATGAATTAATGAACCAGTAAACCGATGAACCAGTGAATCAGGGAATCAATAAACCAGTGAACCAATGAACTAGTGAATTAGTGAATCAATGAACCAGTGAACCAATGAACTAGTGAAACAAAGAACCAGTAGACCAATGAACCAGGAACCAGCGAACCAGTGAACCAGTGAATCAGTGAATCAATGAACCAGTAAACCAATGAACCAGTGAACCAATGAATCAATATTACGAAGAAACCAGTAACAAATGAATCAATGAATCGGTGAATCAATGAACCAGTGGACCAATGAACCATTGTATTGAATTGAATTGAATTGTAACAGTTTATTTAGCCAGAAAAATACAGATACAGAGTGGATAATAATAACAATATTAACATGGCTGAGCCAGTTGAGAACCTGAGCTCTCTTTGAGGCACCTGATATATACTATACATTTATCTCAAGGAAGTATTATGTAACATTTAGTATCATCTGGAATAGTACAATAGCATGGTGGTAATAAGAACATGTTACCACGGTTATCACTTCAATATTTATTTATTTTATAATTTATTATTATTATTATTTTTATTTATATATACATATACACATACCTATACACACACACACACACACACACACACACACATATATATATATATATATATATATATATATATATATATATATATATATATATATATATATATATATATATATATATATATATATATATATATATATATATACATATATATATATACATATGTATATACATGTACACACACATACATACACATATGCATATACATATAAATTAGAGTGGAATTTAAAAACATAAGTATAATGGGAGAGCAGTACAATCTGGGTTGTACAGTAATGAGGTTGAACAAGAGGACAGAACTTTCAGGATTATGTCTAGTTGGCAATTATGTTTATTGCAATGGTAATTACTTATTCATTTACATAATAATTTCCGATAAAACGGTTTTGATGGTACAATAAAAGCAGGTACTGTAAATATAGGAAATTTTACAAGAAGTATTAATACTTCAACAGTAGACATTTTTTTAGAGATGATTTAAAGGAAGGGAGCGTACTGTAGTCGTTGCTCGGATGTGTGGGGGTAAGTTGTTCCACACCTTCACACCATGATATTTTATGGAGGTCTGGGACTGAGAGGAGTAGCTCTGGGTGCCTTAAGTTGTATCTCTGATTATTCCGGAACTGGAAGTAATTATTGTCAAGCAAGTGACTGATACATTTGTAAACAAAGAGGGCACAGCAGTAAGTGTTAATATCCTCGAATTTTAAAAATTTCAATATAGCAAATTTTTCGTTTGTGTGATCTGTTTTTTTCAAGTAGGTCATTGTCCGTACAACTCTCTTTTGTGCAGTATCCAGAGATTGTGTTTTTGAAGAGCCAGAGGCCCCCCCATAGTGTGTGACAGTGTATCAGGTGTTGGTAAACAAGATCATGATAGATTTCTTTCATTGCTGTGAGAGTGAGTGACTGTCGAGTGTGATACATGATACCACACTGTTTATTGATTTTACTGTGAATGGCTTGTATGTAGTTTCTCCAGTTAAGTTTCTCATCAACAATAACTCCGAGGAATTTAGTATTTTGCGTTCATATATTCATAATTAATCCTTCCCATCATAATAGAGTGAAATAGTCAGTATTTTTCTTTTCAAATTTTACGTGTTCTACGAATATCCAGTCCGGAATTCATTGATGAGGAATATATATATATATATATATATATATATATATATATATATATATATATATATGTATATATATATATATATATATATATATATATGTAATATTCAGATATTTCAGAGTAATTTCAAATGCCCCGCCATTGGCGATACTGAGCTTTCAAGGTCGTCTGAGGGAAGAGAGCGCTCCCCGCACATAGTGGGAGGTTGTGGAACTAGGCCTATATGATATTAAATGTAATTTGCCGAATTAATAATGATGTGATTCATGAAGTTAAGGGACTATTATTGAATTTGAAATTATTATAGATCGTTTATCAGTCTGAATAATGTTACGGGTGTCCCAAGGAGTTATTAGTTAGGCGGAAAATATGTCACATAGGCCTAAGCTAACGCCTTGAGAGGACACGAGGCGGGCTCTCTCTCAGTCACGGGGAGCATTCAGACAAACAAGACGTCCCTGCGCGTCCGTCACAGAAATAGTCACGTGGCCTAGTCACCTGTGCTGCGCTATTGCAGTATAACAAGGTTTCCGTCAGAACCCACTTGACCCGAGTTTGACTGCGAGAAATTGACTGCGAGAGTGATGACCGCGAGAGAGACTGCCGTTGATGATTGAGGGTGGCGATTGTTGCCATTGGACCGATCAGTGTAGGCCTGTCACTGTTTAGCGGGGTATCAAAGGATCGCTGGAGGGAATCTAGCCGTCTGAGTGCCCAGCTGACGACGGGACGATCGTTGGGGTCATCAGCTCTCCTCTACCTCGGCTCACAACACCACATGTCTCGAGCAGCTTAGTGAAACCCTCTTGCTAACGGGAAGCTAAAGCTTCTCTCAACTGTACAAGGTCTGATTTGCTCACTCCCTTCCGTTTCATGGATGTACTGGGGGTAAAGTGAGGCCAGCTGAGTGATACAGGGTCGCACACTGAGACCATGAGTCTAGGGGATACCTAGAGGAACATTTTATCTCCCTTATTACGGGTGTATGTTGAGTTGGGTGGAGCATGGTTCTCGGGTATTGGTGGACCCAGTAACAAACCAATAATAGTGACAATATATTTGGGTGTAGTTAATACCATTTCTCAGTTACTGATATTATCTTGACGTGTGTAGTTTAATATTTCTTAAACAATTTTGATAGTATTGTTTTTTGAATGTTTGTGTCACTAAGTGGAACCAGAGTGATACTGTGATTTGATTATTTTAATGCATCTAATTTTTCTTCATAATTCCGATCTCAGGTATAACCTTTGTTCCCCAGAGTAGTGGTTAAGTTAGGTTAGGAAGTGTGCATCTGTTGGGGTGATATAATTTTGTTGAGTGCCTTTAAGGCCTATTCATTGTAGAGTATTTAATTTCTTATTTTTAATACCATTTCCTCAGTGACTGATATTATTTTGTTGAAAGCCCTTAAGGCCTATTCATTGTAGAGTATTTAATTTCTTATTTTTTAATACCATTTCCTCAGTGACTGATATTATTTTGTTGAAAGCCCTTAAGGCCTATTCATTGTAGAGTATTTAATTTCTTATTTTTTGATACCATTTCCTCAGTGACTGATATTATTTTGTTGAAAACCCTTAAGGCCTGCATCTGTTGGTGTAACATAATTATATTGAGTGCCCTTTAGGCCTATTCATGGTGGAATTAATAATTTCTTGTTTTTATACCACTTCCGCAGTGGTGGATATTATTCTGTGAAAGCCCTTAAGGCCTGTTTCATGTGTGCAAGCAACATTTCTTAATACTTCAAATTTATTGTTGCCTGAGTTTCTAATAATTTCTATATCATGTATAACTTTTATTCCCCAGAGTAGTGTTTTAAGTTCAAGTTAAGAGGTGCTCATATTGGTGTACCATTATTTGATTGTGTTTGTAGTGTTGGAGGGAATATAAGTGTCTAAATTTTACAGTGTGTCTCATTCATCCCAGTCACAGACACTATCCTTCCACGGGTCACGGACAATTCATTTTGTTTAGTAGATTTAAGTGTTCTTGTGCTGGTTCGGGATTTTCTCAAGGGGCGCTTCCACTGCCATTACCATCTATTAATTTTTAATAAACCCCAAGTCAAGTGAGAAATTAAAGTCCAGTAAATTCCGACCGGTTACATATATATATATATATATATATATATATATATATATATATATATATATATATATATATATATATATATATATATATATATATATATGAGAAGAGAAAGAAGAGAGAGAGAGAGTCATAGCTGCTACATCCCGTACTAACAGCTATATCACATCTTCCTCTTCAGTATAGCCGACGACCGCATCACCACAACACAGGTTTACGATCTCATTCATACCTCTTATACAGTGATTGTTTATATTGAAGATAAAGGAGGTTTGTTTCATATACCGTGGGACTCAATGATCTTATAGCGTATAGGATCAACCCTTTCTTATTTCCCTTATACCGTGGGATTCAATGATCTTATAGCATATAGGATCCAACCCTTTATTATTTCCCTTATACACCGTGAGATTCAATGATCTTATAGCATATAGGATCCAACCTTATTATATACACCGTGGGACTCAAAAGATTTTACAGCATATAGGATCAAAACGTTTATTGTTATGAGGATAGCAGTAAATTTGTGTACATACAAGAATCAAAATTAAAATACAGTTAGTTTTACAGTTTTTAAAGGTCAGATACTATATTTCTTACCTGTTAAAAAAAATTGGTACATCATCGTCAAAAATATATCTCTTACGTTTTCATAAGCACCAGCAAAGTCAGATGTATCAAAATCACAAGCTACAAGCAAATCCAAAACCATCATAAAAATCAAGCACAAACAAATCAGATCCATAAATCACAAACACAAACAAAAATAAAGTCATAAACAAACAATCAAGATCATGTCAGAAGTCACAAGCACACAATAAAAGTCAAGATGTCAAAATCATAGTACAAACCAAATCAAGATATATCACTCACATCTCAACCATCAGATCTCTCATCCTGCTTCCTATTAAATCTAGTCTCTCCACCTATTTACCTATTAACCAGATGTAATAAAAATATAGCACCACTGTTTGTCCAGATGTCTCCGTCATAGCACAACCAAGTCAGATATATCAACACAAGCACAAACACAACATCACGTCAGATGTCACAAACAAACTAAGTCAGATATAAAAGTCATAAGCTAAAGGTGTAAAGTGCAGGCAAGTCAGATCATATAGTACACAGTAGTCAGTCATATCATAGCACAAACTAAGATGTCTCCGTCATAACATCACAAGCAAAATAAAGATATGTCTTACAAACACAAGCAAATAAAGATGTCAAAGTCATAACATCTGACACCATCAATTAACAAAGTCACATATTTTCAACAATCAAGATATATCACCCTATTTACTATTACTTAAAATATATCATCATATATCCTAATTAAATCTCTCCATCCTTCTCAATATCTCAATTCTTCTCTCCTATCTGACTTTTTTTAAAACAAAAGCTTCATTTCCCTCCCCCTCGTGCTCTGGGTGAGCCGACCCCTCCACAACATATACACAAAAACACTATAATATTTCTCCATAGGACCATGATGTCAGCCCTCCCCATCAAGATGACGCTGACGAATGGGGTAACAAGGAACACTCTCAGCAAGACTTTGTATGTTTATTTTCTTGAAGATAACATGTAAACGTTTGTAGTCTATACGTTTGTCTTCTTGATGGTGTTATGTGAACGTTTGTCTTCTTGATGGTGTTATGTGAACGTTTGTCTTCTTGATGGTGTTATGTGAACGTTTGTCTTCTTGATAGTGTTATGTGAACGTTTGTCTTCATAATGGTACTATGTGAAAGTTTGCAGATAAAGTAGAGTCTCTCTCTGTAATGTACATGCCATTTTGGATAGAATTCTTGAATTTCGGTTAAAATCAGATAATTGGTCGTATTTTATAGAACTAATTGTGATGCAGCTTCACCCTTTTGATAATCCGATGATTCATCTTTGAGACAAAATTTTAATAAACCAGTAAAATAACGTTTTACATCTACAGTTATGAAGAAAGAAATGTAGGACCCTTTGAGGAGACGTAGGACCTTTTGAGGAGACGTAGGAACTGAGAAGACGTAGGAACCTCTAGAAAAGACGTAGGAACCTCTGAAAAGACGAAGACCCTTTGAGAAGACGTAGGACCCTTTGAGAATACGTAGGGCCCTTTGAGAATACGTAGGACCCTTTGAGAAGACGTAGGAACCTTTGAGAAGACGGTAGGACCCTCTGAGAAGACGTAGGACCTTTGAAAGACGTAGGACCCTTTGGAAGACGAGGAACCTTTGAAAGGACTAGGACCCTTTGAAGACGTAGGGCCCTTTGAAAAGACGTAGGACCCTTTGAGAAGACGTAGGACCCTTTGAAGACGTAGGAACCTTCTAAGAAGACGTAGGAACCTCTGAAAGACGTAGGACCCTTTGAAAGACGTAGGACCTCTTTGAGAAGACGTAGGACCCTGAAGACGTAGGGCCCTTAAGAAGACGTAGGAACCTCTGAAGAAGACGTGGGAGACGTAGGACCCTTTGGAAAGACGTAGGACCCTTTGAGACGTAGGAACAGCCAAGTACAGAATGGCCATCATGAACTTGGTGAGCCGAGTCAGACAATCATCATGATGGGTAACAGTTGATGGTTGCCAGTCGTGACCAATGACTTTATGGCTCGTAAAGATGGATTTGTGTCTCTTATTCTCTATACGTATGTGTGTGTGTGTGTGTGTGTGTGTGTGTGTGTGGGAACGAAACTACACTCACCATGCAAATATACTTTCAAGCTTTCTTTACCGCTGTTCATATTTTTCTGTTTATATTTCTCAGCTCCTTGTTTCCCTCGGGTTCTGTGAAAGCGTCCGGGTATAGATTCTTTGAGAAATATTCGAGTTACTGATGTTTTTCCTTGTCTTAATATATTACAATTTGTCTGAATATGTGAAGTGAAGTAGAGATTGTATTTAAAGTTTGGGTTAGGTTAGGTTTAGGTTAGGTTAGGTTAGGTTACTGTAAACAATTAAGTAAAGTCTTGTCCGTGAGCATTAAAGGACCATTTCTAGGAACAATTTGTATCATAAAAGACATTATTATTCTTTGGCTTTTATTGACTTCAATATATGTTTATGTTTTCACGTAAGTTTTGGAACACTGTTTTTCTTTTATGTTTTTTGTAAGGTTTGGAAATAATTAAGATGAGAAGAAATGAAGAACGAATATAATAATAATAATAATAATAATAATAATAATAATAATAATAATAATAATAATAATAGAAAGCAAAAGTTACCGGTGAACATAATAACTAAGATTTAACATTGAAACAAACACACAAGTACACAAAACAAATAAAACACAAACACAATAAAATAAACAAAAACACACATACACACACACACACACACACACACACACACACACACACACACACACACACACACACACACACACACACACACACAGACCAATTCCGGTGAAATTATATTGTGAAAAAAGGCGTCGTAACTCCCGTGTGTTAAGACGGACTTCGGGTCTAATATATTCATGATTTGAAGCACCACGCCTCATTTTATTTCGACTCGTATATATTAGTTTTAAAACAAAAGAAAGAAAGATTAAAAACAAAAACACTCTAGAATTATTTTAAAGATGACAAGAAATATATGAGATGCCAACAGAAATTAACCACTTTGTATATTTTGCAAAAGTAGAATTATATATTATTAATTTGTGTATCCGGCTAAGTACTATGTATATTACACCACTTGATATATCCGGCCAATAGCGTATATTACACCACATGGTATATCCGGCCAATAGCGTATATTACACCCATGGTATATCTGGCCAATACTTGTATAAGCCAGATATAAGAGAATATATTATATATTCATAGCAGCGAGAATCCAAACTTCAAAACAGTACGATTTCTATTTGCCAGTGTTGTGTAGCAGATGTCCTACAGCAATGAGGAATAACAATATAACTGGTGCGTCTCCTGGTGGCGTGAAGCTTACAGGCAGACAGACTGGCAGACAGACAGATAGACAAGAGAGTCAGACAGATAAAGAGAAAACAATTTTTAATATTCTTCACAAAGGCGTCTATCAAATATCATCCAAAAAACAACATCAAATTTCCCTCTTGAAAAATCGACGGCAGTTCTTACGTCTCGCCAATTGTGTATATTGACAAATGGTGTCTGTGTGTTGGGGGAAAAATGAAGCCAATCAATGGGGCGTCCTCACAGGTCTGGTGCCACCGCTCCGTCCATATTGCAACTGTTGTAGAGTTTTTTCGTATGTATATGTGTGTGTGTGTGTGTGTGTGTGTGTGTGTGTGTGTCAATAGTTACACAGTCAGCGAAACGTTAATTGTTACAGTGAAGGTGACCAGTATTGTCTTATCAACCAGCCGGTGGACCTAAATGACCAAATTCAAATGACGTTTGTCCTCGTTCCAAAATAGTAGTTGGGATGTAACCTTCCTTTTATTTCTTTTACAGTAATGATAAACGAACAATTGAACATAGATTTATATCAGCATCCAGAGGCGTTATAATCTGGCCTGTTTGTTCAGTGATTACCATAGAGTGGGTTCCCAGTCTCTCTCTGCTCACTCCCTCTAAATTATCCGCCTCAACTTTCCATTTACAGAATACCCGAGGCTAGTGTCTTGTTCTGTTCACACTACCTCAGATATTTATTACTGTGGACGAGGCGCCGTGTGGGGAAAAAAAAAAAAAGAATATGAGGAAAGTTTGGCCACGAGAATAATAAATATGGTGGTGTTGTGTATTAGTGTGAAATATGTCACCCGTTATGATGTGAGAATATTTAGAGAGGATGTAGGGAATGATGTATTTAACCGGAACAACAACAACAAACAACAACAACAACGATGATGATGATGATAATAAAGATGGTGATGAGGATAATGATGGTATAAGATATGTACAAGAACAGCATTACATGACATATCCAGAGACAAATATCTGAAAATCCCAAATCCCTCCACACACACACACACACACACACACACACACACACACACACACACACACACACACACACACACACACACACACACACACACACACAGTGAAACAGTTTTAATTCGTTGTCGTAAAATTTTAAGGTGTGTGTGTGTGTGTGAGTGAGGCAGATCACAACTTCATGTGTTGGGGAGATACATAACACAGTGTGAGACACATAACACAGTGGTAGAGACAGATAACACGGTGGTAGAGACACATAACACGGTGGTAGAGAAATATAACACGGTGGTAGACACATAACACAGTGGTAGAGACACATAACACGGTGTTGGAGACACATAACACGGTGGTAGACACATAACACGGTGGTAGAGACAGATAACTACGGTGGTAGAGACACATAACACGGTGGTAGAGAAATATAACACGGTGTAGACACATAACACAGTGGTAGAGACACATAACACGGTGTTGGAGACACATAACAGTGGTAGAGACACATAACACGGTGGTAGACACATAACACGGTGGTAGACACATAACACGGTGGCAGAGACACATAACACAGTGGTAGACACACATAACACGGTGAGAGAAACATAACACGGAGGTAGAGACACGTAACACGGTGGGGACTCATAACACAGTGGTATAGACACATAACACAGTGGTGAGATACATAAACACGATTGGTGAGAACACAATAACACGGTGGTAGAGATACATAACACGGTGGTGAGAGACATAACACGGTGGTCAAGATACATAACACGGTGGTAGAGACACATAACACGGTGGTCAAGCACGGGATACAGTATTTACAGCACGCGAGTTGTAAATTTTAGAATATTGTTACAAACTGGGCTCAGGACTACAGCTACAGGTCTGAGTAGTGCTGTATATATTTTCACTGTATTCTAACTATGTGAAAGTGAAGAAAATAGATGCCAATAATTCAAAATTTATATCAACAAGAATACTTTTATTTACCTATTTTGGACACCGATGGACGTCGCATCTGAAATAAAGGAAACATAAGTTAGGTTTTCACTTTTTCACTCATGCGTTTCAGAAATTTAAAAGTTTTGTACCTATGATAACACAAATACTATTAGTCAGTAGAGGTGTATATTCCAGGTGTCTTCGTCCTTCATACCTGAAATAAAACAAAAAACTTCTTTATAGTTTTTGAAATCTGATGTATTTAATATTGGAAAAAAATAAAATAAAAAATCCCCAAAACATTGCCAGGTGAAGAGTGTCTTAATATGGAGCCAATGACAATATAAGGAGGGTGTAAGAACTATGTAAACAGAAACACAAACTGACTTCGAAACATATCAATTATCGTTGGTTTTTTCCCCGTTTTGGCTGAAAAAATATTGATATTAATTCTATAATTTGTATTTGAGTGTTTATTGAGGTAAAGATCAGATGATGGTTGTGGTCGGTGGTGACTGAGGTAAGATGGTCGATGGCTGAAATAAGATGGTCGGGGGTGACTGAGGTAGATGGTCGGTGGTGACTAAAGGTAAGATGGTCGGGGGTGACTGAGGTAAGATGGTCAGGGTTGACTGAGTTAAGATGGTCGGTGGTGACTGAGGTAAGATGGTCGGTGACTGAGGTAAGATGGTCAGGGTGGACTGAGGTAAGATGGTCGGTGGTGACTGAGGTAAGATGGTCAGGGGTGACTGAGGTAAGATGGTCGGTGGTGACTGAGGTAAAATGGTCGGTGGTGACTGAGGTAAGATGGTCAGGGGTGACTGAGAGTAAGATGATCGGTGGTGACTGAGGTAAAATGGTCGGTGGTGACTGAGGTAAGATGGTCGGTGGTGACTGAGGTAAAATGGTCGGTGGTGACTGAGGTAAAATGGTCGGTGGTGACTGAGGTAAAATGGTCAGTGGTGGTGACTGAGGTAAAATGGTCGGTGGTGGTGACTGATACAAATGGTTGGGGGTGACTGAGGTAAAAATGGTCGGTGGTGACTGAGGTAAGATGGTAGGTGGTGACTGAGGTAAAATGGTCGGTGGTGACTGAGGTAAGATGGTCGGTGGTGACTGAGGTAAAAATGTCGGTGGTGGTGACTGAGTAAAATGGTCGGTGGTGACTGAGGTAAAATGGTCGGTGGTGACTGAGGTAAAATGGTCGGTGGTGGTGACTGAAGTGCAAAATGGTCGGTGGTGACTGAGGTAAGATGGTCAGTGGTGACTGAGGTAAGATGGTCGGTGGTGACTGAGGTAAGATGGTTGGTGGTGACTGAAAGTAAAATGGTCGGTGGTGACTGAAGTTAAAATGGTCGGTGGTGACCGAGGTAAAATGGTCGGTGGTGACTGAGGGTAGATGGTCGGGGTGACTGAGGTAAGATGGTCAGTGGTGACTGAGGTAAGATGGTCAGTGGTGACTGAGGTAAGATGGTAGAGTGGTGACTGAGGTAAAATGGTCGGTGGTGACTGAGGGTAAGATGGTCAGTGGTGACTGAGGTAAGATGGTCAGTGGTGACTGAGGTAAGATGGTCAGTGGTGACTGAGGTCAAGATGGTCGGTGGTTACTGAGGTAAGATGGTCAGTGGTGACTGAGGTAAGATGGTCAGTGGTGACTGAGGTAAGATGGTAGGTGGTGACTGAGGCAAAATGGTCAGTGGTGACTGAGGCAAAATGGTCGGTGGTGACTGAGGTAAAATGGTCAGTGGTGACTGAGGTAAGATGGTCAGGGGTGACTGAGGGTAAGATGGTCGGTGGTGACTGAGGTAAAATGGTCAGTGGTGACTGAGGTAAAATGGTCGGTGGTGACTGAGGTAAATGGTCGGTGGTGACTGAGGTAAGATGGTCAGTGGTGACTGAGGTAAGATGGTCAGTGGTGACTGAAGTGGGAGAAATGGTCAGTGGTGACTGAGGTAAGATGGTCGGTGGTGACTGAGGTAAAATGATCGAGTGGTGACTGAGGTAAGATGGTCAGTGGTGACTGAGGTAAGATGGTCAGTGGTGACTGAAATTAAGATGGTCGTGGTTACTGAGGTAAGATGGTCAGTGGTGACTGAGTCAAATGGTCAGTGGTGACTGAGGTAAGATGGTCAGTGGTGACTGAGGTAAGATGGTCGGTGGTGACTGAGGGTAAGATGGTCGGCAACAATTGGTCACATGAGATGACCTTATTCAATTATAAACCCTGGTGGTGAACGGTCAGTAACTGTGATGCCTCGTTGATGACCCATGACCTTAACCATTGTCTGATGTTGCCTCCCCAAAATCCTTCATTCGTTCTAAAAACACTACAGTCAAGCGTAATCATTTCACATAATGGCGGAGGAAAACTGTGGATGGAGGAGAGAAATTCATTCTTCAAGGTGACCTTTGACCCTTGATGCCTGTTCAATATTCCCCAAGAAATCACACAGGTTATTCTTGGCCAAACTGACCAGCACAAAATTGGTAAACATTGGGCTATGAATTTCTCCTGTGAAACTTAGAGTAATGATTCCCTGTGGGGCTGACAAAAATCCTGACCTCTGATACTGACCCTTTAACTTTTCACTTTCCTCAAGACACCTGACCCTCCAGGACCTTGACGAGGCCGGTAAAAGGAAACATTGTGTTGTCTTGATCCGAAACGTAACACAAATATGATGATCGTGATATTTGGTGCCCTAGTGTTATGTTATGTTTATAATCTGAATTAAGTTCGGTTAGGTCAGCTTTGTTTAGAATAGATTAAGTTAGGTTAGGCTACGATAAGTCAAGTCAGTTCACGTCAGGTCAAGATAAGGTTAGGATTGGTTAGGAAGGGATAAATTGGGTTAGAGTGAGTTCAGGCTATGGGTTAGGATATATGTACTTAAAGTTGGTTAGACTAATACTCCAGTTAGACTGAGGTTAGTATGAGTAATAATAATAATAATAATAACAATAACAACAATAATAATAAAAGAAGTGAGAAGAGCCATCTAGTTACACAGAATCTTTCTAGGAAGAGTCTGGCTGTAGCAAACCCTTCCCCTCCAAGAAAAAAAAAAAACAAAACACGAACTCCACCGTGATTTATACAATAAGGCAACAACAGCACTGAGATCGACCTGGTAACTGGTAAGAGAAGCCAACAGTGGTGAATGAGAACAACAGAGAATACCGACCAACACACACGACACGTCAGTCTAAGCCAATGTTGTCTGCTCGTAATTGGAAGATAGAGATGACGATAAGGAAGGGAAGTATGTTGGAGAACTAGAAAGACAAGAGGGAGAGAAATAGAAGGGGAGAACGATGGGAGATGAGAGATAAGAGGGAGAGAAATAGAAAGGAGAACGGTGGGAGAACTAGAGAGACAGAGGGAGAGAAATAGAAGGAGAACGATGGGAGAACTAGAGACAAGAGGGAGAGAAATAGAAAGGAGAACGGTGGGAGAACTAGAGATAGAGGGAGAAATAGAAGGAGAACGATGGGAGAACTAAGAGACAGAGGAGAAATAGAAGGAGAACGATGGGAGACTAAGAGAGACAAGAGGGAGAGAAATAGAAGGAGAACGATGGGAGAACTAGAGATAAGAGGAGAGAAATAGAAAGGAGAACGATGGAGAACTAGAGAGACAAGGAGAGAAATAGAAGGAGAACGATGGGAGAAGTAGAGAGACAAGAGGGGGGAGAAATAGAGAGAACGATGGGAGAAGTAGAGACAAGAGGAGAGAAATAGAAGGAGAATGATGGGAGAAGTAAGAGAGACAAGAGGAGAGAAATAGAAGGAGAATGATGGGAGAACTAGAGACAAGAGGGGAGAAATAGAAGCAGAACGATGGGAGAAGTAGAGACAAGAGAGAGAGAAATAGAAGGAGAACGATGGGAGTAGAGACAAAGGGGAGAAATAGAAGCAGAACGATGGGAAGTAGAGGACAAGAGGGGAGAAATAGAGAACGATGGGAGAAGTAGAGAGACAAGGAGAGAAATAGAAGGAGAACGATGGGAGAACGAGAGACAAGAGGGAGAAATAGAAGGAGAACGATGGGAGAACTAGAGAGACAAGAGGGAGAGAAATAGAAGGAGAACGATGGGAGAATTGGAGAAAGAAAAATGAAGGTATCCACAGCTGCGGGGACAAGCGGCCGAACATCTAGAAACACACAAGATAGAAAGAAAAAAGCAGCGACAGAATAAAAAAAAATGGTTCACACAGCACGAGAGAAAAAATAAGAAGCTTGGAAGAAACTCGAGAAGAAACGTGACAGGGAGGGGCAGGGGGGAGTGGTGACTGAGACAAGGAGAAACAAGGAGATATAGATAAAACAATAAAGAGAACAAATAAGAAAAACAAGAAATAAAATGAAAAGAACTGTATGAAAATATTGGGAGGATGAAATGTGGCAAAACCAAAAAATAAAAAGGCAGGAAAAGACTGAGACCAAATGTTAAAATTTAAAAAAATAAATAAAGAAAAAGACGGTGGAGCAGCCAGTATGACGAGTATATTTTCAAGACCGTGAATCCACATGGGTGAGATGCTGTAGGAACATTATATACCCAGACGTAGTGAGAAGACAGTAAGAGGTAAGGAGCATAACAACAGAACAAGTGGGAAGAGCACTTTCTTACGATGAAGGGCAAGAAACTAGCTGGAGGTGATGAACTGATTGTAGAGATGGTGTGAATAGCTGAGTAAACACCAGCAGGGTGTTGAAAGAGAGTGTGGTACTGTTGAAAGAGGTGTGGTGGTGTTGAAAGAGGTGTGGTGGTGCTGGAGGTGTGTGGTGGTGCTGGAGGTGTGTGGTGGTGCTGGGGTGTGTGGTGGTGCTGGAGGTGTGTGGTGTGCTGGGTGTGTGGTGCAGGGGTGTGTGTAGGAGGTGTGTGGTGTAGGAGGTGTGTGTGCAGGAGGTGTGTGGTGCAGGAGGTGTGTGGTGCAGGAAGTGTGTGGTGTAGGTGTGTGGTGCAGGAGATGTGTGGTGTTGGAGTGTGTGGTGTAGGAGGGTGTGTGGTGTGAGGTGTGTGGTGCAGGGGTGTGTGCAGGGGTGTATGGTGTGGGGTGTGTGGTGTTGGAGTGTGTGGTGTAGGAGGTGTGTGGTGGGGAGGTGTGTGGTGCAGGAGGTGTGTGGTGTAAGAGGTGTGTGGTGCAGGAGGTGTGTGTAAGGATGTGTGTGGTGGAGGAGGTGTGGTGCTGGAGGTGTGTGGTATAGGTGTATAGGAGGTGTGTGGTGCAGGAGGTGTGGTTAAGGGGCGTGTGGTGTAAGAGGTGTGTGGTGCAGGAGGTGTGTGGTGCAGGAGGTGTGTGGTATGGGAGGTGTGGGCAGGAGGTGTGTGGTGCAAGGAGGTGTGTGGTGCAGGAGGTGTGGTGCAGGAGGTGTGTGGTGTGAGGTGTGTGGTGCAGGAGTGTGTGGTGCAGGAGGTGTGTGGTATGGGAGGTGTGTGGTGCAGGAGGTGTGTGGTGTAAGAGGTAGTGCAGGAGGTGTGTGGTGCAGGAGGTGTGTGGTGCAGGAGTGTGTGTGTATAGGAGGTGTGTGGTGCAGGAGGTGTGTGGTGTAAGAGAGGTGTGTAGTGCAGGAGGTGTGGTGCAGGAGGTGTGTGGTATAGGAGGTGTGTGCAGGGTGTGTGGTGCAGGAGGTGTGTGGGTATAGGAGGTGTGGTGCAGGAGGTGTGTGGTGTAGAGGCGTGTGGTGTAGAGGTGTGTGGTGCAGGAGGTGTGGTAAGAGGTGGTGCAGGGAGTGTGTGGTGCAGGAGGTGTGGTATAGGAGTGAGTTGCAGGAGGTGTGGTGTGAGGTGTGTGGTGCAGGAGGTGTGTGGTGCAGGAGGTGTGTGGGTCAGGAGGTGTGTGGTATGGAGGTGTGTGGTGCAGGAGGTGTGTGGTGTGAGAGGTGTGTAGTGCAGGAGGTGTGTGGTGCAGGAGGTGTGTGGTATAGGAGAGGTGTGGTGCAGGAAGTGTGTGGTGCAGGAGGTGTGTGGTATAGGAGTGTGTGGTGCAGGAGGTGTGTGGTGTAGAGGCGTGTGGTGTAAGAGGTTTGTGTGGTGCAGGAGGTGTGTGGTGCAGGAGGTGTGTAGTGCAGGAGGTGTGTGTGTGCAGGAGGTGTGTGGTATAAGAGGCGTGTGGTGTAAGAGGTGTGTGGTGTAAGAGGTGTGTAGTGCAGGAGGTGTGTGGTGCAGGAGGTGTGTGGTGTGAAAGAAACTTTTATGTGTATCTCATGCCGGGAAGACACTGGCAGATGGCGGGAATGATCACTGGAAAGAGGAAGACTCACAGCCACCAGGATTATATGTCTCTGTTACCCAACTTACTCAGACAGCTGAAGTGGTTTACAACAGATCTCAGAGTCATAAAATTAGATGTGGGAGACTAAATTGAAATGAAGCAATATAAATTTAGAAGGGAAGGAAAGGAAGTGAAGATAAGAGACTGGTATAGATGTTACAGTTAGTGGATTGTAGTATTATTACTACTAAAGACGATAATTCAGAATTAATCCTAAAGCTGATACCTGTGGTGATATTACTACCAGATCTTTGAGAATATTCCCTGTTGTTTGTAATTAGGACAAGGTTTAGTTTATGTTTGAGCGGTGGACAATTGGTAAGTCTTGGTAGCAACAGCTTTTAAATAATGTTATCAATATTTATGTTAACTTATCTAAGATCCTAAAGAAAAAAGATCACCAATGAAGAATTAAAAAAATTATATTGATACCAAGTTTAAATTTTCTGCACAGAAATGTTAAAATAATGTTATAAAACACGGAGAAAATATCTCAAAGATATTATATAAAATTAAAATAATCATATAAATTGCCCAGTCTTCTTAACACTTATCATGGTTAATAATGAAAAAGAATTCCTCATAAGTCCAGAAATAACTTCTAACGAGACATACAACACACATTAATATTTGTCTTTGACTTTTTATTAATCTACCATCATTAATCTTTCGTCTATTACTTTCTAAATGCTGTCAAATATTCATGAGAATTACATTAACTTCAGTTCATGGGATAAAATATTACCTCAAGAGTTAAGATATACAGTAATCTATGACTTGAGAACTATTTCATAAGGATTTATTAAATATTCTGCCATTTTACAATACTTCAGATTAGTTTACATTTCAAAAACAGCGTCAATAATATAAAGATTTTAATATCTTTAATAATAAATACTGACTTCATTACTGTACATCCCATTCTCTCTCCATTTGTAATTAAAAGGATAACTCAAATATATATTTTGGTGAAATAGCACCCAGGCACAGAATCATCGAACACAACAGGGCCTGGGAACGAAAAAATAAGAGTAGAAAGAAAAAAATAGAAAAAAAAAAATATGTTAATCTACTACAAAGATGCTAGAAAACCAAAGCGTTTTGAAGTGAGACAGATTGTAAAGAGGATGGAAACACAGAAAAAGGCAGCAATACGTAATAACTTCG
>NW_024730372.1:0-5883 GCF_018991925.1 Homarus americanus
TACACCCTCACACCTCCCAGGTGCACCTCTGGCCTCCCAGGTGCACCTCCTGAGCCTCCCAGGTGCACCTCCGACACTCCCGGGTACACCTCCGGCACTCCCAGGTACACTTCTGACTCCCAGGTGCACTCAGACCTCCCAGGTACCCTCTGACACTCCCAGGTACCTCCGACCTCCCAGGTACACCTCTGACCTCCCAGGTACACCTCCGACACTCCGGTACACCTCCGGCCTCCCCAGGTTACCCACTTCCTGGCCTCCAGGTACACCTCTGACACTCCCAGGTGCACCTCTGACACTCCAGGTACACCTCAGACACTCCAGGAACACCTCTGAGGCACTCCCAGGTGCACCTCTGACACTCCCAGGTTACTCCCTCCTCTCCCAGGTACACCTCCGACACTTCCAGGTGCACCTCAGACACTCCCAGGTACACCTCTGACACTACCAGGTACACCTCTGACACTCCCAGGTACACCTGACACTCCCAGGTACACCTCAGACACTCTCAGGTACACCTCAGACACTCCTAGGTACACCCTCCTGACACTCCAGGTACACCTCCTGACCTCCAGGTACACCTCCGACCTTGGGTGCCTCCGACACTCCCAGGTACACCTCCGACACTCCCGGGTATACCTCCGGCACTCCCAGGTACACCTCTGACCTCCCAGGTACACCTCAGACCTCCCAGGTGCACCTCAGACACTCAGGTACATCTCAGGCACTCGCCAGGTGCATCCAGACACTCCCAGGTGCAGTCAAGCTGCCAGGTACACCTGAGACCGTGCCAGGTACACCTCCAGACTGCCAGGTACCTCAGACACTGCCAGGTGCACCTCACACACACCTCCTCAGGTACACCTCAGACCTCCCTAGGTCACCTCTGACCTCCCAGGTACACCTCAGCACTCAGGTACACTGACACTCCCAGGTACACCTCTGGCACTCTCAGGTACACCTCTGAGCCTCCCAGGTACACCTTGACACTCCCAAGGTACACCTCAGACACTGCCAGGTACATCTCTGACACTCTCAGGTGCCCTCAGACACTCCTAGGTACACCTCTGACACCAGGTACACCTCTGACACTCCCAGGTACACCTCAGGCCCAGGTACACCTCAGACACTCCTGGGGTACCTCAGACACTCCCTAGGTGCCCACCTCTGGCCTCCCAGGTACACCTCTGACACTCCCAGTGCACCTCAGACACTCTCTGGTCGTGCACCTCGGCCTCCCAGGTACACCTCTGACACTCTGTGGTACTCGTCTGACTTACTCCGGCTGGTACACCTCTGACACTCCCAGGTACACCTCCTGACATCCCAGGTACCTCAGACACTCATAGGTACACCTCAGACTCACCGAGTACTCCTTGACAGGGCCTCACCTCGGCCCTAGACCTCCCAGGTGCTGCACTCCCAGGTACACCTCTGTCCTCCCAGTGCTCCTGCCTCGAGTACACCTTCCTGACATTTCCTGGTACTCTGCAGACGCCAAATTACACCTCTACTCCCAGGTACACCTCTGGCACTCCCAGGTACACCTCTACTTAGGTGCCTCTGACACCCCAGTGCATCTGACACCCCTAGGTTGCCTCGGCCTCAGGGTACACCTGTGACACTCCCAGGTACACTCAGCACTCCCAGACACCTCAGACACTCTGGGTACACCTGGCCTCCAGAGTGCCTCTGTGCTCCCAGGTACCTCGACCTCCCAGGCCTCTGACACTCCCAGGTACAGCTCTGAGCCTCCCAGGCACTCAGGCTCCAGGTACACCTTAGACACTCCCAGGTACACCTCTGGCACTCCCAGGCCTCAGACACAGGTACATCTCAGACACTCTCAGGTACCCTCAGGACTCCCAGTTTCACCTCTGGCCTCCCAGGTACACCTCCTGGCCTCCCAGGTACACCTCACCGGCCTCCCAGGTGACCTCAGACACTCAGGCACTCCTCAGACCTCCCAGGCACACCTCTGACCTCCCAGGTGCACCTCTGAGACTCCCAGGTACACCTCCTGACACTCCCAGGTACCTCCGGCCTCCCAGGTACACCTCCGACACTCCCGGGTACACCTGGCCTCCCAGGTCCTCTGACACTCAGGTGCACCTCAGGACACTCCCAGGTGCACCTCAGACACTCCCAGGTGCATCTCAGGCCTCGCCAGGTGCATCTCAGACACTCCCAGGTGCACGTCTGACACTCCCAGGTACCTGAGACCGTGCCAGGTACCCTCAGACACTGCCAGGTACACCTCCAGACTCCAGGTACACCTCACACCTCTCAGATTACACCTCTGACACTCCTAGGTACACCTCTGACCTCCCAGGTGCACCTCTGAGCCTCCCAGGTACCTCAGACTCTCGGTACACCTCTGAGCCTCCCAGGTACCTGTGACACTCAGGTACACCTCTGACACTCCCAGGTACACCTCAGACACTGCCAGGTACATCTCAGACACTCTCAGGTGCACCTCAGACACTCCTAGGTACACCTCTGACCTGCCAGGTACACCTCTGACACTCCCAGGTACACCTCTGACACTCCCGGTGCACCTCAGACACTCTCAGGTACACCTCAGACACTCCTAGGACACCTCTGCACTCCCAGGTGCACTCTGACACTCCCAAGTACACCCTCAGACACTCATCAGTACACCTCTGACACTCCCAGGTACACCTCAGACACCTCTCAGGTGCACCTCAGACACTCCCAGGTACACCTCTGACCTCCCAGGTCACCTCTGACACTCCCAGGTGCACCTCAGACACTCATTGGTACACCTCTGTGACCTCCCAGGTACACCTTGGGCCTCCCAGGTGCACCTCCTGACACTCCCAGGTTCACCTCAGACACTGCCAGATTACATCTCTTGACACTCCCAGGTACACTCCTGACACTCAGGTGCACCTCTGACCTCCCAGGTACACCTCAGACACTCCAAGGTGCATCTCAGACACTCTCAGGTGCACCTCCAGACACTCTGGGTGCACCTCTGACCTACCAGGTGCACCTCCTGACCTCCAGGTACACCTCCTGACACTCAGGTGCACCTCAGACACTCTCAGGTACCCTCAGACACTCCCTGGTACACCTCTGGCCTCCCAGGTACCCTCAGACACTCATCCGGTACACCTCTGACCTCCCAGGTGCACCTTAGACACTCCCAGGTACACCTCCTGACCTCCCAGGTACACTCAGACACTGCCAGGTGCATCTCAGACACTCTCAGGTGCACCTCTGACGGTCCCAGGTCCACACCTCAGACCTCCCAGGTACATCTGGCCTCCCAGGTACACCTCTGACACTCCCAGGTGCTCCTCCTGACCTCCGTGGCACTCGTCTGACCTCCATGGGTACTCCTCCGACACTCCCAGGTACACTCAGACACTCCAGGTGCACCTCCTGACACTCCCAGGTGCCTCAGACACTCATAGGTACACCTCTGACACTCCACTAGTATCCTGTGACCTCCCAGGTGCACCCAGACCTCAGGTACCTCGGACACTCCGGATGCACCTCAGACACTCCCAGGTACACTTCTGACACTCCCAGGTACACCTCTGTCACTCCCAGGTACACCCTGACCTCCCAGGTGCTCCTTCCTGACATTCCCAGGTACACCTCTGACCTCCCAGGTACACCTCAATTACTCCAGGTGACCTCCTGGCCTCCAAGTTTCTCTGACACCCCAGGTACACCTCTGACACTCCCAGGTGCCACCTCCCAGCACCCCTAGGTTTACCTCTGACACTCCCAGGTACACTGTGACTGCTCCCAGGTACACCTCTGACACTCCCAGGTACACCTCCAGACACTCCAGTTGCAACCCCAACCTCCCAGGTACCTGCCTCTGACCTCCCAGGTACCTGAGCACTCCCAGGTACACCTCTGACCTCCCAGGTACCTCCTGACCTCCCAGGTACTCTCTGACACTCAAGTGGTACTCCTCTGACACTCCGTGGTACTCCAAGTGCTCCAGGTACACCTCAGACCTCCCTAGGTACCTCAGACACTCCCATTACATCTAAGGCACTCCCAGGTGCACCCCTGACACTCCAGGTGCACCTCTGGCCTGCCAGGTACACCTCTGACACTCCCAGGTACACCTCTGGCCTCCCCAGGTACACCTCTGACACTCCCAGGTACATCAGCACTCCCAGGTACACCTTGAGCCTTGGTGCACCTCCCAGCACTCCCAGGTACCTCAGACACTCCCAGTTACACCTCTGAGCACTCCCAGGTACCTCTGACACTCCAGGTACACCTCTGACACTCCCAGGTACCTCTGTCACTCCCAGGTACACCCCTGACACTCCAGGTACTCCTTCTGACATTCCCTGGTACACCTCTGACCTCCCAGGTACACCTCCGTGCTCCCAGGTGCTCCCAACACTCCAGGTACCTCTGACACCCCAGGTACACCTCTGACACCCCAGGTACACCTCTGACACCCCTAGGTGCCTGGCACTCCCAGGTACCTCTGACACTCCCAGGTGCACCTCGGACTCTCCAGAACACCTCCAGACTCTGGGTACCTGCACTCCAGGCCTCTCTGGCCTCCCAGGTGCCTCAGACACTCCAGGTACACCTCTGGCACTCCCAGGTACCTCAGACTCTCCCAGGAACACCTCTGACACTACCAGGTACACCTCTGACACTCCCAGGTACACCTCCTCAACACTCCCAGGTACCTCAGACACTCCCAGGTACCTCTGGCCTCCCAGGTACACCTCTGAACCTCCCAGGTACTCCTCTGATGACACTCCGTGGTACTCCTCCAACACTCCCTGGTACTCCTCCTCTGACACTCCGTGGTACTCCTCTGACACTCCCACGTGCACCTCAGAACCTCTAGGACACCTCAGACACTCCCATGTACATTGACACTCCCAGGTTGCACCCCGACCTCCCATGTGCACCTCTCTGACACTGCCAGTACACCTCCTGACACTCCCAGGTACACCTCTGACACTCCCAGGTACACCTCCTGACCTCCCAGTGCCTGTGGACCTCCCAGGTACACCTTGGACACTCCCAGGTACCCTCTGAACTCCAGGTGCACCTCAGACACTCCCAGGTACACCTCTGACCTCCAGGTACATCTCTGACACTCTGGGTACTCCTCTGACCTCCCAGGCACCTCTGAGACTCCCAGGTACACCACCGACGCTTCAGGTACACCAAGCACTTTCAGGTACTCACTGGCTCCTGGTACATCTGACACTCCCAGTTACACCCCGACACTCCCAGGTGCACCTCTGTGCTCAGGTACACCTCAACACTCTGGTGCCTCCAGACCTCCCGGTACACCTCCGACACTCCCAGGACACCTCTGACACTCCCAGGTACACCTTCGAACACTCAAGGTACACCCTGACCTCCCAGATACACCTCTGACACTCCAGTGCACCTCTGACCTTCCAGGTACACCTCCGACACTCCAGGGTACACCCTCCCAAGCCTCCCAGGTACACCTCCGACACTCCCAGGTTCACCTCCGACACTCCCGGTGCACACCTCGGCACTCCCAGGTGCTTGACCTCCCAGGTACACCTCAGACCTCCCAGGTACCTCACTCCCAGGTACACCTCAGGCACTCGCCAGTGCATCTCGAACCTCCCAGGTGCACGTCTGACACTGCAGGTACACCTGAGGACCGTGCCAGGTACACTTCAGGCTGCTCCAGGTACACCTCAGACACTGCCAGGTGCCTCTGACACTCCCAGGTACCTCAGACATGGTACCTCAGGCCCTCCATCAGTTGCTTCTGACCTCCCAGGTACACCTCAGACCTCCCAGGTACCTCTGACATCCAGGTACTCAAGACACTCAGGTACATCTCGAACACTCTCAGGTGCACCTCAGACACTCCCTAGG
>NW_024730373.1:0-14859 GCF_018991925.1 Homarus americanus
CACCCCAGTCTGACTTTAATCCATTTATGCTGACTCTTTGTTTCCTTCCAGTTAACCATGACCTAATCCATTTTAATACTGATCCACCTATTCCATGTGCTTCTACCTTCCTTATCAATCTCTCATGAGGGACTCTATCGAATGCTTTACTGAAATCTAAATAAATTATATCATATGACTTATCATTATCTACCACTTCAAATACTTCTGAGAAAAAGCTAAGCAAATTTGTGAGACAAGAACGTCCCTGAGTGAACCCGTGCTGAGAAGAATGAATTAAGTTGAATGTTTCAAGGTGGCTTCTGATTTTTGTAGCAATAATTGACTCTGGCAACTTGCCTATGATTGACGTGAGACTAATGGGACGGTAATTTGATGCTATTGATTTATCACCCTTTTGAAAATCGGAACTACATTTTGCAAGTTCCAGAAGCTACGGCACTAGGCGATTCTAGCCAGCTATTAAAATAAAAACTGCTAATGGATTACTCAACTCCATCTCTACATTCTTTTAATATTCTAGCATGCTGCCTCGTCTGGACAGGCGATTTTATAGAGGCTTTCAGTTTGTTAGTACTTTAAGCACATCGTTACCGTATGTGATATTCCCATCAACACCTATACTGTCGTTATATACCTTATGAACTTCTGGAAACTGTGCTAGGTTTTCATTTGTGAATACGGAGCGAAAATGACTATTTAACGTACTACACATTTCTAACTCATCATCAGTCATTTCTCCTGTCGTAGTTTTAAGGGACCTATTGTATCTCTAACCTTTGATTTATACAGTTGATAAAAAGCTTTGGGGGTATATTTCGATTCGTTTGCTACCTTGATTTCATAATTTCTCTTTGCTTTCCTAATTTCTGTTTATACCTGTCTTGTTAGGTTCTGATAGTAACCAAGTAAGTGATTTTCGCCTTTCTTAACTTTTCTATATACTCCTTTCTTTTTCCCTAGAAGATCTAAGAGTCTATTATTCATCCATTTTGGTTGGTTCCGTATCGATCAGAATTTTCTTTTAGGGATGTGTTTATTTTGGGCATTATTGATTATACTTAATCCATTGTTCATTAGGGTCATCCCTTAGGTCTCTCCTTATGCTACCGTAATTAGCATTCCTAAAATCCGGGATCAAGGCCGAATTTTCCTTCTTCCTGCCATCCCATATTATGTTAAGATATATGGCTTTATGATCACTGTTTCCTAGTTCGTCTCCAATCCCAACATCTTTTACTAGATTTTCATTATTACTGAGAACTAAATCGAGGATATTATTTCCTCTAGTGGGCAAGTTTATAAATTTATATATAAAACTATCCTGTACTACTTCTATAAAATCTTCAGAATCATTATCGCTAAGTTGATTTTTCCAATCTATGCCTGAAAAGTTGAAATCGCCTAGAATACATACATTGTTTCTATCAGATGCCTTCTTTATTTCCTCCCATAGCAATTTACCATCGTTCCTACTCAAATTAGGTAGTCTATATATAACACCAATGACTATGGATTCACTGCCCTCACCAATCTCTACCCAAATACTTTCATTGTCGCTATTTGTTTTAATGTTTGATTTATTGCAGCCTTTTAATGACACCCTGATATACACTGCTACACCGCCACCTCTCCTTCCTACTCTGTCAAATTTAAATAGGTTATATCCTGGAATATGAAATTCTGCTAAAAAATGCTTGCTGTTTGAATTTATCTATGTTTCCGTTATTGCAATTATATCTATGTTCTCTTTACTAACAATGGCCCTGAGCTGGTCCATTTTGTTACACAGGCTTCTACTATTAGTATAATAAACACTCAATATATTTCTTCCGTTTCTATCTGTTTTACATTTATTACTTTGATGTTTGTTATTATGACTAACTATATTTTCAGCAATATCTACTTCTGTTTCACTACTTCCCAGGACCTGCTTGTTTTTTGACTCCCATTTTCCCCGAACCCTCTCTACTGGCGAAACCCCCCCTTCGGAGTGACAATTTCACGCTCCAGGGATGCAGACAACGTCTTTACCCCCTCACGAGACAAGTGTACTCCGTCGCGACAGTACAGGTAGTCGTTGCCATAAAATCGTTGCCCGTCATCAATGAATGCCCAACCATTGTTTGCACAATGTTTTTCCAGTCGGCAATTAATAGCAATTGCCCTGGACAGCCATTCACGACCAACCCCTCTTCTAGGCAAGACACCACATACTATCGGGACCCCTCCCCTATCTCTAATCTTCCCCAGCGCCTCCCTATACCTCTTGAAAAGTTCCTCACTCCTAACCTTACCTATGTCGTTTCCCCCCACACTAAGACACACTACTGGATTGGTACCCTCCCCTAACAAAACTCTGTCTAACCTCTCGGCTACATGCCCTATCCCAGCCCCAGGAAAACATACCCTAGTCCTACGTTTCCTATCTCTCGCACAAAAAGCCCGATCCATAAACCTCACCTGGCTGAAGATTGTGAAGTGAGATGCAGTGAAGATTGTGAAGCGAGATGTAGTGAAGATTGTGAAATAAGATTATAAAGTAAACTGTAGTAATTGAGGTTAAACGAACGCGGGTTATTCTGTAGTGTATCCGTGTCTTGTTAACGTGGAACCAACATGGCAGTGGTTCTCAATATAGATACGTTATTTTGCCGGGAATTTCTGTCAAAACAAAATATGAATCAACCATATTTAGCCTAAATTAACCTAACGGCTTTATTATATATTCTAAGTTTTTTAAGTTGGATAGATCAGATCAGGTTAGGTTAAGTCAGGTTGGGTTAGGTTAGGTTAGTTTTGTTAATTTTGCCACTTAGAGGCTAGTTTATTGTGCCCCCCATACTCATCCTGTCAGCTGTAGAACAGAGAGATTACAAAGTGGTGTTAGATGAGGTAGGTGGTTAAGTTAAGTTTCAATAGGTTAGGTTAGATTATGTCAGGTTGGGTTAAGTTAGGTTAGGTAGGTAATAAGTAGATAGGTTATGTTAGGTAGGTGGGAAAGTTAGGTTTGATTAGGTTAGCTTATGTCAGACGGGGAGGTTAGGTTAGATTATGTCAGGTTAGGTTAGATTATGTCAGGTTAGGTCAGATTACGTCAGGTTAGGTTAGATTATGTCAGGTTAGGTTAGATTATGTCAGGTTAGGTTAGATTATGTCAGGTTAGGTTAGATTACGTCAGTTTAGGTTAGATTATGTCAGGTTAGGTCAGATTACGTCAGGTTAGGTTAGATTATGTCAGGTTAGGTCAGATTACGTTAGGTTAGGTTAGATTATGTCAGGTTAGGTTAGATTATGTCAGGTTAGGTTAGATTATGTCAGGTTAGGTTAGATTATGTCAGGCTAGGTAAGATTATGTCAGGTTAGGTCAGATTACGTCAGGTTAGGTTAGATTATGTCAGGTTAGGTAAGTAGGTAGAGGTGGGTAAAAAAGGTTAGGTTAGGTCGTCAGGTTTTAGTATAGGAGCTTAAGTAATCCCGTAAAAATTTCATGTTAATTTTTGACACCATACATTATAATAATCCTTATAAACTATGTTAAGGAACTGTGGTGTCATTTTTTCTGAACGGTTTATTATAAGTTTTATGCCTTTAAAGAAGTTTTATTAAAGAGCGGCGTAATGAACCACGGATGTATTACCATTAAGTCCTAATTAACTTAAAACATGACTAATAACCTATGAACATGTAGTATTATATGATTACAATTTAACATAATATATCATGAATGCTGTTATAATATCATAAGTGTGTTACAAACATGGCTGCTCATATATGCCATCCTGTCTCTGGCAAAGAAGAGATTGCAGTAAGTAAAATTATTTGCTAAACACAAATACTGGAAATTAAACATATACATATTACCATTATCTGAAAAGCTTAGAACCACCGTTTTATATTTATTAAAAGTTTGTAGTGTTATACATCATGTGTAAACAAGTCACAAGTTATTATTTACGACATTTCTTCAGTCCTCGTCATCAGAGTCTTCTGTGTACAACAGATTCCTTCACCTTGTTTAGGCATTTCTCATCATCTGCTTGACAGTTACACATCTCGGTGCATGTCATGCTATTCTTTCTGATTCTTTCTGTATGAACATGACAATGATCCACATTTCCTGACGCCACATCCACATTTAACAAGTTCTGTGATTGCTTCTGGAGCTGGTGGTTGGTCTGATATTACTAGTATGAAACAGTCATTGTCAATCTTCCAGCCATGCTCTAATTGTGAAAGCATTTCACTGTCTGCATCACAAGACCACAGAAGAGCTTGATACCTTCCTCTCAATATATGATACTTTAGAGTTGCTGCAGTCGCTGGTAGTTCTCCAGCTTCTTCCTGCGTTTTCTTGAAGAGATGCCATCTAAGTTATGACAGTTTAGTGAAAGTCATTCGTGGACAGTAGAGCTTAAATACAAATTCCTTTAGACCAATAAACATGTCTGCTGGAGGGCATTTGGTCTACTCAGCATCTTGAATGCATCTAGGACTTTTGTGTTAGATTTCATCAAAGTGCTCCAACATGCTTTCTTTCCTTTGCCAACAAATTTTCCAATGCAGTCAGATCCTGTGAAGGCATGGAAACCTGTAAGGCTCTCTGCCCAATGTGTCGTCGCTTACCAGTTCCTGTTTTCATACTTGTATTTTCTCCAAGTTGAGGCTGCTTTAATATGCCAAACACATCAGTGTCTGGTGACTTGATATGTACAGTGCTGCCCTTCTGTGATGCATATACTGTATGTCCTGCTTAAGTTCTATAACTTGTGATAGCAATTTGATGGTTGAAGTCTTATTTGCTGCTTTCCACGACAGAAGATTAACCTTGGACATCTTTTCCCAGATGCTCAATGGACCAACAATACGTTTCTTGACAAAATTTTCATAATTTTTCTTCCAACTTCATATGCACATAGATTGTCATATTTGGCATTTTCTGGCATTACAGCTCCAGTTACCAAGTTTAAAAGAGCATCATTTTCCTGGGATTACAGTCACCAATAACATTGTGTAGCTTCTGTACATCAGCATATTGACGGCTGACAATAGCTGTAGAGAGCTCATGATGTTCTGTTCTTTTGTAATCTTTATGAGTTTGATATTTTATGTAATGAACTTAATTTGAAAACCCAAATGGTAGTATATGATCTTTTATCACCTTAGACACTCTGTGCGTCATGCCTCTCAAGTGATTTTTTCCTCTCTTACTTCTCTGGACAAATACGACCTTTATCCCATCAGAAAAATATCACCATATATTTTCTTAATCTACAGGTGCCAAGGTTTAAAATGACGGATGGTGTTAAAAATTAACCTGAAATTTTTACGTGACCACATATTGTCTTGTTGAGTTTCTGAGAGAACTTCACGGCTAAATAGCGCCTCTGTATTGATAGCCGGTACATGTCGTAATATCCACCGCTCATAGTTAAATCTTTATGTCCGTTTATTTTGTCCTAATTTAAGTATCAAAGAGTGTTTTTATTTTTAAGTATCTTAAGTATCTTTTTTCCACACTCTTAAGTATCTAAGTATGATGTTTTTTTCATTTTTAAGTAACTAACCATATTTTTGTTGTCATTATAAAATGTGATTGATATAGACAACAGAAGTAAATATCAGCTGGAGGTCGTAAACGAAGCTGATGTGAAGTATTTTGACTCACTGTTCCCACGAACTAATTGCTTCTCTGGTTTATACCGAAGAAATAAAACCGTCAACGAACCATCCGATTCAAATGTGTCTTAGGCGATACAGGGTGTTTAGGCGTCATTCTGATACCAGAATGACTTTGTGTACTGTGGTGAAGCTGGGGGTAGGATAGGGTTGGGTTGGGTTGGGATGGGTTAGGATTACGCATGTGTGGGTATATTCTGTCGCATTTTATAGGTATCTTGCGTCTTTCTCTTTATTCCTTCTTTATCATGAGTATCTGTGCCTATTAATACACCACCTCGCAGGATGGTGGAAGAGGAATGGATAGTAACGAGATAATATTCTTCTTACATATACCTTAGCTTGATTACAGCTAACACCAGGTAGAAGTTACGTGACTCTTAAGAGTTTTCCTCGACTTGGCTGATTCAACTGTAAGACTTGCTGTATTTATCCTTATTAAAATCCTCCACCTGTAAGACCCTCCACTTGTAAGACTCTCCACCTGTAAGACCCTCCACTTGTAAGACTCTCCACTTGCAAAACCCTTTATGGATTTGAAATACCTTCTCTTCTTGACTCCACTAGTACTGTACACACCCTCTCTAGCCTTAGTTTACAGTAATGTTGAAGTATATAATGAAGACTCACAGCTCATGGGTTAGAAAAACAAAAGATGCTTGTTTTATTTCTTTATTTATTTATTTATTTATAGCTTATTTTAGAATCCCCGAAAGTTAGAACAAAATGGCTGACGGGACTCACAAGCGGGCGATGTTTACAGTATGGACCAAGAATAAAAAATAAATGAAAAATAAAATAAATAAATCATAAATTGGTGCATTGTTTCTCCAGGGTAATTATAGAAGTACAAATGTTCTCCAGCAGTGGGTAACGATCATAGCCACGTATAGAGCTTCTAACGCAGGTAGATTGATATAGATGCATTACCTGGAGTTAATGGGTTACAGGGGCCTCCTACACGATAATATTAAAGGTGTTTTTTCCTTCTGTTTGTGGCACTTGAGGTGTTTAGGTTAGGTTTAATTAAAATGGTTTAGTTATAATAGTTATATTACGATAAGTTAAGTTGAATTTAGAACTTTTGATTTGCATATATCGTGTTTTAGAAGGATTTGTTAGCTAATAAGTTTAATTTGGATAAGTTTAGTTTAATTTAGATCATTTGATTTTACAAGGTCGTATTATAATGACTAGGAACCATATAGAAAACTGTTAGAGAAGTAAATATTTCTACGGCAGTGAATGAGTAAGTCAATAAGTGGTGTATAGAGCTGCTGACGCAACTTAAACGGTATATACTGTACATTATATGTTATCAGAGCTTTCCTGTTATACGTAACCGCCTCCGTCAAAGTGTCTTACTGGCTCATGTGAAGATTAGCCTCTAGTTTATTTAACCTCAAGATTAACTACACTGGCACTGCCTGACCTGACCTGACCTGACCTACCCTACCCTACCCTACCTACCCTACCCTACCCTACCCTAACCTAACCTAACCTAACTTAACTTCCCAAGTAGCGTTAGGTTAATCATTAGTTGAAATAAGCTGGGAGGGTTTATTCTTCAGGTAATCTATCTTAATTAACAATTTTGGTCAGGTGAGGCCTTCCTTACCTTACTCGAGAGCAGGAGGAGGAGGACTTGCTAACGTCTACAGATCATCGTCAACCAAGGCAGATATTGAATACCTTTTGTTTACCTTCGTGGCTTAAGAACACATCTTAACACCATAAGACTATTCGCCTCAATACAATAATACAGTAATTGATTATTGTATTCTAATAATATTTACGGTGTATCTTGTGAACCAGATTTATTGTTTGACCTTAGTGAATGAGAAACTGGTTGAGGTGTATTGTGGTAAACATCCTTAAGAGCAGCTCTGTGTGTTCTTACGACCTCAAAGTAACACAAAAGGTAGCCAATATCTACCCTTGATCAGTCACTTTATGTAGATGTCAATTGTGTCATTTTTCTAGACTTAGTGCCCCCTGGAGGAGAAAGTAAATACAATGTTGATATATTTTAGTCACAACACACACTAGTAGATTATTTGTCCTTTTTAACTAAATAATTAACACTATGAAGCTAACTAATTATATAACTCAAAGATGGTAACCAATATGGCGTCGATATTGTTCACATACTCTATGATAAATAGATGTATTGTCTGTTTAATTTTAGGGAAAAATTTAATTTATAAACTTTTGAGAATCTGGATACAGGAGTTTTGTCTTTGTGTGTGTGTGTGTGGTGATGATGACGCATACTTTCCTCTGCAGTGAAAAAAATATCTTGACATTGCAAAGTTTAACTGTAAGCCGAAGGAACGTTTGTAATGTGACTTGTTATGTGAAATTGTAACTTGAAATTCTTTGTGAAAAAATATTTCCCTATAAAGTTTGGCAATAAATGAAGTATTACATCAAGGTGTAACTTGTAGTTCCTTGTGGAGTAATTACCTATGTGGACGATACAGCTACTCCAGGGTGTAAGACCTAGAGTAGAAAGTCTTTAGACCTTACCTGAGGTTGAAAGACTCTTATAGTGAAACGTCTTAGGTATTGAAACTTTAATTACAGTAAATAAAATATAATCTACCTAAACATTCCTTCACCTGGCGACAACTAATGATACAGGTGGTGTAATAGCTCTTTAAAATTCCTCCGTTTGATATAATAATGACCACACATGAACTTATAATGTGCAATATCTTGATAACACATTAGCTGCAACATTACACATAGTCCAGTGTATGTGTAGTGAGGGACATCTACCTAAATGAGTTACAGAATGTGGAGTTGAGGCAAAAAAAAGTTGGGACATGTTTGAGATCATCAGTTGAGCCAAACGTTTATACTCAATATTGTTTTAATGGTATTTTAGAGCGACCGAAAATGTAAACAAAATGGCCGGCTAGGTGACACATACCTTACAAGAAATAAACATGAGAACGAACACACACACACACACACACACACACACACACACACACACACACCAGTTTTACCCACATTATCACCAGACTATCGGCATACCTGGTCGGTGGACACCTGCCTCCTCCTCCTCCTCCTCACCTTGCTAATATGCTAATATGCTAATATGCTCTGGTATGTTCCAGTCTATTTAAGATATGCTCCCATCTATCTTAAGGAGCTTATGCTAGGTTGGTCTGATATGCTCCTCAAAGACTATGCTGATATACTCTTGTCATCTGATATGCCATTATGTTCATATCACTCTAAAGGATATACTAATATGTTCTGATATGTTGGTATGGTTCTGTCTCTCAGAGGGTGTGCTGATGTACTATAAGAGCATATAGGGTATGCTGATATACTTGGTTATGTAGCTAGGCTCATATCTCTCTTACAGGGTATGCTAATATACCCTGATATGCTTGCATCTATCTCTGAGCGTATACTGGTTGACTGTAATGACATAAGAGATATGCTGGTATCTTCTAAGGGAATATGTTAACATACTCTAATAATAATTTGAAATGAGGTTAGCTATACCTTAGATTCAGGGGATATACTGATATGATATGAATTAACCTAGAAGTATACTGATATGTTCTCAAGGCATTCAGGGGATCTGTTAGTATGCTTCGACATACTTTCGGAACAAGGTAAACTGGACCTTCAGAAGATAGGGTGATATACTGACATATTCTGATGGATCTAAGAGAGAGTGGAAGATTATGAGAGCTAGTTAATATACTCAGGTATGTGTGGTGTGGTGGATGTAATCCTAGACAAGGTTCTTGAAACTCCAGGGCACGAGCAGTAGATATATTCAATAAGTGTACAAGACTGGGCGTGATAGCCAACCGATACAGGAGCGATTACTAGGTACCCCGGACCGTAGGTAGGCCGAGGCCGATCTGAGGGAAATTAGCTAGCTAGGCAAAGGGAGTTGCTAGACATTCCTAGGACAATTAATGAGGTCTTCTAATTACTCGACTAGCGCGGTACAGACATAGTACATCGGGACATAGTAAATGAACATAGGCATTAGACATAAGCATAGACATCAGACATGCTATAATAATATGTAGTAATACAGACATGTGAATAAATGGTACAATGAATGGTAACAAGAGTCCTGGCGTCAGGCGTGTTCACATATCTTGGTATGTACATATCTATACACCTCCCTCCCCCTTTACGCTCGTAGTGCAATCTCGAGCGGCTACGGACTCTCTTTCCATGAGTCGGGGGGAGCGGCGAGGGACAATGGGAGGATCAACTGACGACCTTCGTTCCTGGTCTGGGCAAGGGGACACAGGGGACGGGGAGGAAGGTTCGTCACTAGAGGATGGCACTGGGCGGAGGTGGCGTCTGTTTCGCCACCACACACGACCACTGGGGAGGCGGACTTGGTACGAACGAGGCTCGCCACGGCCCATGACGACCCCAACCTTGTCCCAGCGGTGTGACGTCGGGTCCTGGATTCGTACTTGCTGGCCGACGGCCAACCTGGGAAGGGGGCGGGCTTGGGCGTCATAGTGGCTTGTCACTTGGGCCATCCGGGCAGCCTCACGGCGGTCACACTCGTCCGCCTTGATCTGCCATTCATCTAAGAAGGACTGGGGGTGGGCAGGCACACAAGTACGAAGGGGGCGGCCATACAACACCTGGGCGGGAGAGCGTCCGGCAGGGGTAGGGGTGTTACGGAGTTCCAGTAGGCCCCTGTCGAACTCCTCGCAGTCCAGGTTCCCCGTCGGTGCTGTCTTGAGGATGAGGTATTTTACGGACTTTACCGCTGCCTCGGCGTGGCCATTCGCCTGCGGGTAATGAGGGGAGGTGACGATGTGGTGGACGCCCCAGCGTTCGGCGAAGCTCTTGAACTCGTGGCTATTGAACGGGGGCCCACCGTCGGTTCGGAGGCGGAGAGGCACTCCGACTTCCCGGAGGAAGCAACAAAACATCCGGATGACCCTGGAAGAGGTGGTGTCCCGACCACAGGGAACTACCACGGGCCATCCAGAGAGCCTGTCGGCGACCACCAGGAAAGACTTTCCGGCCACATTAAAGAAGTCGGCGGACACGGACTCAAAGGGCCGCTTTGGGAGGTCGTTGCACAGGTACGGCTCTTGTTGCTGGCTGGGCTGGAGTTGCTGGCAAGGCTCACAGGCCTCAACCGTGCTCTTAATATCGGCGTCAATACCAGGCCAGAAGACGGTCTGACGGGCTCTGCGCCTGGTGGCTTCAACGCCGCGGTGGCTGTCATGGAGGCGGGATAAGGTGCCCGGCGGAGGGCAGCGGGAACGACGATCCTGGGGCCGTACAACACCAGCTCTCCGTCCGCATAGAGGCTATCCCTTAGCTTCCAGAAGGGGAGGGTGGAGGCGTGAATGTCGTAGCGGTTGGTGGGGAATCCAGCGGAGACGTAGTCGAGGAGTTGGACGTATGCCGGGTCTTGAGCGGCGGCGATGCGAAGCTCCTGGAGAGTCCTATCGTCTTCGATGGAGGCGTCGTCGTCGTCTTGTCAGCAAGAGAAGTGGCTGTGTGTGTCACTAAAGACCGAACGTGAGCAGCGGCCGTGGTACAGTCGACTTCATCTTCAGGTGTGGGGCGACTAACAGGGGCTCGGGAGAGGGCGTCTGGTATGCACAGAAGCTTCCCGGCGCGCCACACAGCTGTAAAGACGTAAGGGGCAGTCTTCTCTTTGAGGCGTTGGAGGCGAGGATTTTCGATGGCGTCCAACGTGTAGTGATTGAGGATGGGTATGAGCGGGCGATGGTCCGTCATGAGGGTGAAATGCCCAAGGCCGAACAGGTAAAGGCGGCACTTGGCCATAGCCCAGGCGACTGCCAGCATCTCTAGTTCGATGGTGGCGTATCTGGTCTCCGTGTCCGTCAGAAACCTGGAGCCACACTGAACTAAGCGCAGTCTACCCTGGCCGTGGTCTTGAAGGAGGGCATATCCGAGGCCGTATAGACGGGAGGCGTCGGTCTGGAGGACCACTGGTAAGGACGGGTCGAAGGGTGCCAAGGCTGGGGGTGACAGCAACGCCTTCTTAACATTCCTGAACGCTAGGTCGTGGTCAGGAGTCCAGAGGAACGAGCGCTTGGGGCTCATGAGGGGGCGTAGGGGTTGGGCTGATGTGGCGATTTTAGGGGAGAAGTCGGCCAGCTGATTTACCAGGCCCATAAATGAGCGAAGGTCGGTCAGGTTCGCTGGAGTAGGGAAGTCCCTGATGGCCTTGACCTTCTCCTCATCAACTGAGATCCCCTCTGGCGAGATGTTGTAGCCGCAGTAGTTAACTTGGGGGGCGGCGACCACAAATTTATCTTTGTTCAGGGTGATACCATGGGCACGACATCTTGTGAGCATCAGATGAACTCGGTTCAAGTGGGCCGGGAGATCATCGTCGAAGAGCAGGATGTCATCTACGACCTTCACGCAGTTGGTGACACCCTGCAGAGCCATATCCCCACGGAGGCAGTACGCATCCCCCGTTGCTGCGAAGCCCATGGGTCCGCGGCAGTGTTGGAAGCGGCCGTAGGGCGTGATGAATGTAGTGAGGTGGCGATCTTCTTCCACCAGGTCGACTTGCCAGTACCCATGTAGTGCATCCGCCGTGGTAAAGAACTTTGCAGACGGGGTGACGCTGCGGACTGCTTGGATAGGCGTAGGCGATGGATGGGCGGGACGGGAGACCTGCGAGTTGAGATGGGTGAGGTCCACTGTAATGCGAACACCTACAGGCTTGGGTGCCAAGACCATAGGGTGGCACCACTCGGAGGGCTCCTCACCGGCGTGTCTGATGATCCCCTGCTGCACCAGAGAATCGAGCTCCGCCTTCACCTTGTCCCGTATGGCAAAGGGATAGGCCTGGGTGTGTGGATGGCGAAAGGCGTCGCGCCAGGCTTGAGGTGGATTCTCATCGGGGGGCCTGTCATCTTCTTGAGCGGCGTCTTCTGGAGGTCGGGCTTGGAGACAAGGACGTCGCTGAACTGACGAAAAAAGAACTCCCGGGCGGCAGCAGGTGTGGTCATGGCTGAAACAGGTATCTCTGCACACCTGTTGAGGTGTGTCACAGCGAGGATGGGCTTTGGGAACTCGGATGAGACGATGGCCAAGTCCTGACAATGGCCACATGACAAGAAAGGGGTTTGGATGCCCTCATGGACGTGGACTGTGGCAAGGCAAGACTTGGGACCGAGCTGTAGTGTTGCCTTGAAGCAACCCAAAGGTGGAGACATCAGGGACCCGTCCGCTGTGAGCACGTCGTTCATGGCTGTGGGTGACAGGCTACTCCTGGGGATGTTGAGGGCGTCCAGGTGTGTTGGTCCAATCACCGTGATGTCCGCGCCCGTGTCAGGTATCATCAGGAGGTTGGAAGAGTTGGTACCGTAGGACAGACGAACATTGACGGGCTTGGGGGACCTGTCACTCGAGGCATCATCCACACGTCGGCATCATCCACACGTCGGCATCCTTTGTTGTTCTTGGGAGACGGTGGTGTGGACGTTCTGTCGGGCTGTAAAGAGACGTTTTGACCTGGAGATGGAGGCTTCTTGGTGGACCTGCAACACTTGGCGAAGTGTCCTTGCTTGTTGCAAGCGTTGCATGAGGCCTTGTTGGCCGGACATCGAGGTGTGCGGGGCCAATGGCCTTGAAACCCACAGTTTCGACATGTACTATCAGCCGCAGGGCACTTTCCTGGACCATGCTGGTGCTGACAGTTTCTGCAGGATTCGGGAGAAGAAACTGGTGACTGTGACGGGGGCTGTGGAGAGGACGTCGTCTGCATCTGCCGTTGATTCCTCTTGTAGGTCTACTCACTGCGCCATGTGGTGTGGTGGATGTAATCCTAGACAAGGTTCTTGAAACTCCAGGGCACGAGCAGTAGATATATTCAATAAGTGTACAAGACTGGGCGTGATAGCCAACCGATACAGGAGCGATTACTAGGTACCCCGGACCGTAGGTAGGCCGAGGCCGATCTGAGGGAAATTAGCTAGCTAGGCAAAGGGAGTTGCTAGACATTCCTAGGACAATAAATGAGGTCTTCTAATTACTCGACTAGAGCGGTACAGACATAGTACATCGGGACATAGTAAATGAACATAGGCATTAGACATAAGCATAGACATCAGACATGCTATAATAATATGTAGTAATACAGACATGTGAATAAATGGTACAATGAATGGTAACAAGAGTCCTGGCGTCAGGCGTGTTCACATATCTTGGTATGTACATATCTATACAGTATGTTGATATCCCTTCATGGCACTTGGGATATATGGTAATATACTCCGATGTGTCTCTTTGGATATACTGATATGCCACTAATGGGTCCCCAGAAAGCAGGAGACAAGTTGATCTGCTTCGAGGACACTAATCTGTATAATGATTTTTTCCCTGACTGTTAAGAAGTATACTGGTATATTTCAAATGTTGCTTAGTATTATAGTATACTTTGGGCTGTTCTGAACATATTTCACAGCTGATTTTCAGAAATATATGCTGCTGTCACTGGCTTGTTTATTCCGGAGACATTGATTATACTTTGAGTATGTTGATATGCTTTGTTACCAGTCAAGGAATATGCTGATATGTTCTGACGCTTCTCAGTGATTACCCTGATATACTTAGATACCTGACAGTATTTATTGGAGTATAGTGTCCTATACTCTGATGTCATTCTAGTGATATGCTGATGAGCTGACATACCGCTTTATGTAACTGTGATATATTGAATCATATACATCCATTCCTCACGCTTAATATATATGATATTCTAAACAATGCTGATATTATTTATGTTATACCCTGATTATATACTAACATAATACAGTGTCATTTATAGTGTATGATATTAAACATTCGGGGGTATACTTTGAGGTTATTTAGAGAATATGATGGCAAACGGTGATATACTCTGATGCCATATTTGGTATACACAGATATATTGATATAATTTATATAATATACCGATAGATATAACTAAATATCTGTGAAGTAAATCCTGTACTTTTTGATATACCATTCAGGGTGAAGGTATGCTAATATACCACGATAGCACCCGTCTCTCAGCGCTAATATACCCTGATGGCACACTTAACATCCTGGCGCCGGTCGTGGGGTATACTGATATGCTAAAGTCTTCTTCATCTTCTAATATCTCGACTTCAGCTTAGTAAACTGTGATTACTTAAA
>NW_024730374.1:0-24922 GCF_018991925.1 Homarus americanus
CCCCCACAGTCCACCACCACCATCTTGCTGTTGCTGCTACACCTACAGGATCATCTCCCCCACAGTCCACCACCACCACCTGCTGTTGCTGCTACACCTACAGGATCACCTCCCACACAATCCACCTTCACCTGCTGCTGCTGCACCTACAGGATCAAATCTCCCACAGTATACCACCACCACCTGCAGCTGCTGCTGCACCTACAGAATCAACTGCCCCACAGTCCACTACCACCAACTGCTGCTCATGCTTATGTTGTTGTTGTTGTTGTTGCTGCACCTACAGGATCAACTCCATCACAGTCCACCACCACCTGCAGCTGCTGCTGCACCTACAGAATCAACTCCCACAGTCTAATCACTCATCTGCTAAGCAAGGTGCCCACAGATCAAACTCTTCTACAGTTCCACCACCACTACCTGCCGCTGCTGCTGCTCCTACAGGATCAACTCCCCAACAGTCCACCACCACCACCTGCTGCACCTACAGGATCAACTCCCCCACAGTCCACCACCACCTGCTGCTGCTGCACCTACAGGATCAACTCCCCCACAGTCCACCACCACCACCTGCTGCTGCTGTTGCACCTACAGGATCAACTCCCCCACAGGCAGTTGGGATGATAATAGACAGGACGGACAGACTTGAGACAGATTAGAAGGCATTTGTAAACAAGTATAACACCAAATTGACCATAGCTGCATCAGTGACGGTTGCTGGTCTTACATCCACCAGCGTAAATAATAAGATGCATTAAAAAGTAACAACCTCGCGCGGAAAGAACATCGATGGTCGGTCAGTCGTGTGAGATGGGCCTAAAACTGACTAACGCACATGACGACTATGATGACTTAACACAGGTGATGACTTAGCGGATGGTGACTAATCTAACCAGAATCAAGGTCACTTCTCTTCATAATATAATTTATCTCGGAATGATCATCGGTGATTCATAATAATTTTTTTTTATGATTTTACCCTCTCCTTATGGCGAATATTTCTTTAACTAATTATTCTAACTTTTATTCTATTCCTTCCTATAGTATACTAGATACTTACAGTACCTAATAACCAGGACCATGATTATAACAACCAGGACCATGATTATAACAACCACGAACCATGATTATGACAACCACGACCATAATTATAACAACCACGAATATGATTATAACAACGACCATGATTATAACAACCATGACCATGATTATAACAACCACGACTATGATTACAACAACCACGACTATGATTATAACAAGCACGACCATGAATATAACCACGACCATGATTATAACAATCACGATCATGATTATTACAACCACGACCATGATTATAACAACCACGACTATGATTACAACAACCACGACCATGATTATAACAACCACGACCATGATTATAACAACCACGACCATGATTATAACAACCACGACTATGATTACAACAACCACGACTATGATTATAACAAGCACGACCATGAATATAACCACGACCATGATTATAACAATCACGATCATGATTATAACAACCACGACCATGATTATAACAACCACGACTATGATTATAACAACCACGACCATGATTATAACAATCACGACCATGATTATATCAACCACGACCATGATAATAACAACCACGAATATAATTATAACAACCACGACCATGATTATAACAACCACGACTATGATTACAACAACCACGACTACAGATTATAACAAGCAATGACCATGAATATAACCACGACCATGATTATAAATAATCACGATCATAGATTATAACAACCACGACCATGATTATAACAACTAATGACTATGATTATAACAAATCTAATGACCATGAATATAACTACGACCATGATTATAATAATTGATCATGATTATAACAACCACGACCATGATTATAACAACCATTTATGAATATAACTACTTTAATTCATGATTATAATAATCACGAATACACTATAACAAGCACGACCATGAATATTACAACTGTCGACCATGATAATAACAACCACGAATTGCGATTACAACAACCACGACTATGATTATAACAAGCACGACCATGAATATAACCACGACCATGATTATAACAATCACGAATATAATTATAACAAGCACGACCATGACTATTACAACCACGACCATGATAATAACAACCACGACTATGATTACAACAACCACGACTATGATTATAACAAGCACGACCATGAATATAACCACTACCATGATTATAACAATCACGATCATGATTATAACAACCACGACCATGATTATAACAGCCACGACTATGATTACAACAACCACGACTATGATTATAACAAGCACGACCATGAATATAACCACGACCATGATTATAACAATCACGACCATGATTATAACAACCACGACTATGATTACAACAACCACGACTATGATTATAACATGATTATAACAACCACGACTATGATTACAACAACCACGACTATGATTATAACAAGCACGACCATGAATATAACCACGACCATGATTATAACAACCGACATGATTATACAACCACGACCATGATTATAACAACCACGACTATGATTACAACAACCACGACTATGATTATAACAAGCACGACCATGATTATAACAACCATGACCATGATTATAACAACCACGACTATGATTACAACAACCACGACTATGATTATAACAAGCACGACCATGAATATAACCACGACCATGATTATAACAATCACGACCATGATTATAACAACCACGACTATGATTACAACAACCACGACTATGATTATAACATGATTATAACAACCACGACTATGATTACAACAACCACGACCATGATTATAACAACCACGACTATGATTATAACAACCACGACCATGATTATAACAACCACGACTATGATTACAACAACCACGACTATGATTATAACAAGCACGACCATGAATATAACCACGACCATGATTATAACAATCACGATCATGATTATAACAACCACGACCATGACTATGATTATAACAACCACGACCATGATTATAACAATCACGACCATGATTATATCAACCACGACCATAATAATAACAACCACGAATATAATTATAACAAGCACGACCATGAATATTACAACCACGACTATGATTATAACATCCACGACTATGATCATAACCACGACTATGATTATAACAACCACGACCATGATTGTAACAACCAAGACCATGATTATAACAACCACGACCATCTGGAAAACGATGTTGCTGTACGCAAGCCAAGCACGAGCGTTCGAACTTTCACGCCTCTGTAAACTGCAACACCGGACTCGCCACCGGGCACGAAGGTCCCACAATCACTTGTCTAAGATACTATAGGAGTAGCCGTGTGTATATGTTCTGGGTAGCCGAAACGGCACAATATTTTTTCATCAAACTTGGTGGAAAAATCGCAAAAAATTCGTAGAATAGAACAAACCTGGTCCCATGTCGATGATTTCTTTAGGAAGGCATTAATTAACAATTTTATTTACGATGGAAAACGATGCAAGTCTACGGACTTGGCGCACCCGAATTAACCATGCAAGTCTACAGACTTGCCGCACCCTCATTCGCTGTACGCTAGCCAAGCACAAGCGTTCAAACTTTCACCGGGCACGAAGGGCCCGAGATCACTTGTCCTCCTCTGTTTTCTGACACGTACAGTATACTGGACTGGACTGGACCAGCAACTTGTATACACACACATATATATATATATATATACATATACCTAACCAAACAGCACCTCACTTAACACACCAAGTTGTTGGAGGGTTTCTGTGATAGCACCTGGTAATATCTGGACGTCTCATTTATCGACTCGTACCTGATGACTATCATAATAGACAAAACATGTAGCTTGTCGATGCTTTACTTTATCATATCTTATATTTTTACCTGTTTATAACGAAGATACTTGGTACTCTTTACCACAGAACATTGTGTTGTCCAAGTCTTAACTGAGAACTCTGACACATGTGTACAAGTAGTCGTAGTTTCCAAAAGTCGAACAGAAGTTCAGACAATCGTGAGGTCGTAAACATGTGGTCGCAAATGGAACGAAAAGATTAAAGAAATACGATCAGTGTCACAAGTATGGCAAGACTGGTCCACGATTTAGTTGACCAGTCTTGCCCTCTCGCCCTCACCTCCTTACCAGTTGAAGGAAACGACCCGAGACAACTTACTGGTCTCTCCAAACTTTTAGCTCTCACTAACGCAAAAGCTTCTCAATATTCCGTACAGTTGTGGAGAAAATGCTCTTGACACTACTGGCAATATTTAACATCTACACTTGAGGATCTTGTAGGTAAGGATGATATAGATTTCAACGTTATTCATTCAGACTTTTCGTGGTAGTTTTGTATGGTGGTGTTTCTGATATATCTAAAGTGCACGAAACAGGTGACTCAGAGACAGACTTCATAATTTTGAGCCGTTCACTGTCTCTTGTGTAAAAATAAATTCCACTTAAGAACCTCACCAGCAACCAGTTCGCCATGGTGGTCCTACCAGTGTCAACAAACACCCACCAACAGTGATTACTAGATCGAGAGAACTGAAGCTCCTCACCACGACAAGGCAGTTACCAAACATCAGTTCTCTGAATTAAAAACTGCAGTGGGATACAAGGGACCCACTTTTAGGTCTGAGTCTGCCACCAACTCAGACGTGTTTTTGTTGAAGGAGTTATCTACCTTTGGCAGTGGAGGTCCATCCCCCTAAAATATTACCTTCCGAACACTTCTGAGGTACATGCTCATATCCATGCCATATTTCAGCCAGAGATAGTGAACATCTATGAGCTAAATCTTAATAGTTAACAGTATTGTGACCAAGTCCTAGTTTGCTGATGTTGACTGACTTTCTACCTCATTTACACACAGCTGAAGGGTCTCAATTGTTTCTCTTACAACACAACATATTTATCGTTTGTCACTCCTGATCTGTTTGTTTTTTGTTTCTTTATTTTCAACAATAACACGTGCTTAATATAATATGCAAGTACAGTAGCCACTAGGAAACCAACATAGTATACATGCATTGAAGTTAATTGTATGCGGTAATTTAATTTGCTATGTTATTCTGAATTCTAGTCTAGTTTAGTTTAAAGTATATTCTTGAACGGGAAGACATAAACAGATTATTGATGCTGAAATCTGGCCCCAGTAACCATAAGAGCCACGAGTCTTGTATCCTGGTGTCACTTTGACGTGTGTGTAAAACATTTATATATTATATACACAGTAATATCATAAATATATTTGTTTCCAATATACGAACTAAAAATAGTTTTTCAGTATTATTGCAAGTGAACGTTTGGGTCACATGGTATTTAAAACTGTATATATACCTGCAACATTGCGCCAGGGAAAGTTATTATCACTATCACCTTTTCTGTAATGTAATGATAACAGTCATGGTTACTGCCGCTCATAGTTGGGTTATAACAGAGGCACAGGAGGAGGTATAACGGGTCACATGAAGGGGTATAACCCGATACAGGAGGGGGTATAACGGGTCACATGACGGGGTATAACCCGATACAGGAGGGGGTATAACGGGTCACATGAGGGGGTATAACCGGACACAGGAAGAGGTATAACGGGTCACAAGAAGGGTATAACCGGACACTGAAGATGGATTAACCGAAGTCACAGGAGGAAACTAATATCACCAAGGCGGAGGTTCTGTGGCACCGAGTAAGACCTCCGCTCCAGCTGCAGGCTCGTGTCTACGCTAACCTGTCTAGAAACTGCACCAGTATAGGGTGAGTTACTCCTGGGGCACAACACCGGGCGGAACTGGGTTAATGTATTCTTAAAAAACGCCTCACATTGACAGCAACTCTTAATTATGATATAACTTGCCAATTTAGTCCGAATTATTCTTAGTTTTTTATTTCGATTGTATCTATGATCACAATTTATATATCGCATCCCCTTGACCTTCAACTGATCTTCACCAAAAACACGGACGCCTACATGACATTTCCCCAAAATCCCACCCAAAAGTTTAAGTTCAATCATTTTAAACATTTAGTAGTCCATTTTCAATTATAAACGTAAACAAACAAAATCACACAATTATCAGATCAAAATTGTTGCCGAGTTACTCTAAATAACATGCATACATGCTCAACCAATCAATAAACTCTGGGTATTATGACAAATACAAAGATAATTTTAGTAATATATACCAAACAAGCTTATACTATGAACGCACCCACGCTATGTGCGAAAGTAAAATAATACCCCAAAACCATCGAAAAACCCTGATTAAATCCTACCCTAACCCAACATAACGTTGGGAATTTAAAATCCGCAAATTCGCTGGATGACCGAAACGATAATAGAGAAGAAAAAAAATAAACGGGGAGGAGGAACGCGAACTAGGCGGTCCAAGATGGCGGTCCGAGCGGAACACACAGTTTTTATTCTTAACACGAACAAGGGAAAACGAAAAGGCTAATATTTAACGAGTGTGTTCCAGCCTTAACACCAAGTTGAGGAAATTTTTCCCATTAAAGATACAAGATTTTTTATTGTTCCTTTAAAACACAACAACAGCGTCTTACCTGACTCCTCAAGAAGGCGTTGTGCACCCGGTGTCCTGCCACTTTCCTTCACCGTTAAGACACTTAGTAAACACTTCACCATATGTATCAACTTTTTTCCCAGGAGGTCTTCTGTGTGTGATCACAGCGTGTAAATTCATCATATAACGCGCTGCATTAAATTACCAATACAATTAATAAAGTCACAGAGAGCGGTGAGCGTCCATGCACCTCCCCAAGGTGTCGCGCGGTACTGAGTAGTATCTCGGTTTAGGGAAAGTAATGTTAAAAATAGTACCACGACTGAACTCCAAGAGTCCAAAACCAATCATTTATTGATGATACGAAGCTACCAAAACTAACCTAACTTTACCCAAATTTCCCAAAGATCATTACGGTATGTTTCGTTACCATACGTTAGATTCATATCTTCTGCTTTGAGAAAAATTGTGAGATCATCATTCTTGGTTGTGAAATATTTCCAACATTAGTTATCTTTGTTGGAAAGTTCTTTCATCGAATGATTCAATTTGTTTGAAAAAGTTTCGGATGGTCATTGATTCGAAATTCATAGACACTTCAGATCATTAAGGAAAATAAACTTCTCGAATAACAAACTTTCGAAAAATATTTGTTGTGATAAGTAGTGAGGAGCCTAGTGAGCAGCCGGCCTTCGACACAAGCTTTGAGTGTTATTTATTAACGTTTAAATGGTTTTTATGAAAGTTCTATTTTATTTATTATGTTTTTAACTTGCAATATTTTATTTTAGTCCTTTAAACATTAAATTTAATTCGGCGAAATATAACCTACGCTGTTGCTTCGCCAGGGATGTAATTACCACAATCAATCAGCCTAGTGTCTCTTAAGAGGTGGCCAACCTTACCACACAAACCATTAAGTTCCTCTCTCGGTATTTGAAAGAGAAGTGATTGTCATGTGTAGCGAGAGTTTTCAGCATTATTTGTATGTGTTACAAAACACCAATGTAACTTACGGGACTAACTTACCATCTGTTGATACTGTTATAATGAGACTATGATTGGGATACAAATATTACTGAAAATTATGGACAAATTATTATTTTTTCATTGTATAAAAATTTTGCTTCAAGGTTATGATGACCTTTAAATTTGTATAAGATTAAATTATCTGTTCTATTGATGTAGTACAGCGTTCATGTCAAAATGAACTATTTTATTGGTGTAAAATAATTCATGTGTTCTTATAATATTTATAACTTTTTGTAAGCCCCAGAAAGGGATGGTATAGGTGAGGGTGGGAGTAGTATACTGCATAATCCTTTTGATGTAATAGTTTTATTGTCTATAAAATATTTCAATTTCAATTTCAGTATTTGAACACACGAGAAGGTCCTTGGTGAGGCATTCATGAACACATTGTACTTTACAAGTTTGTATATAATAAAAGACGTCTGTGGTTATTGTCGGTTTACATAAGCTGGAGGTGACTGTGGCTTAAGCCTGAGTGTACTGGTCAGGTGAGACCTATTTGTAAACGCCACACACCTTGATCCGGGCGAATAATGGCCGTTACACCCTCTGGCCCCCACACACCCTCTGGTTCCCACACACCCTCTGGCTCCCACACATCCTCTGGCCCTTACAAATGATATGGCCTCACACATCCTGTGGCCCTCTCACACTCCATGGCCCTCACACAATCTGTGGTCCTCACACAATCTGTGGTCCTCACACAATCTGTAGCCCTCACACACCCTGTAGTCCTCACATACCCTATAACCCTTACACAAATATGGCACTCACACACCCTGTGGCCCTGACACATGTTGTGACCCTCACACACCCTGTGGCCCTCACACAATCTGTTGCCTTCACACACCCTGTGGCCCTCACACAATTTGTTGCCTTCACACACCCTGTGACCTTCACACGCCCTGCGACCTTCACACACCCTGTGACAATCACACACCCTCTGGCCCTCAATCACCCTGTAAACTTGGCACAACCTGTGGCCCACACATATCCTGTGGCCCTCACACACCCTGTGGGCCTAACATGCCCTCTGGCCCTTAGACACCCTATGGCCCTTACACACCCTATAGCCCTCACATATCCTCTGGCCCTCACATACCCTGTTGCCTTCACATACCCTGTGGCCCTCTCACAAACCGTGGCCCTCACACACGCTGTGACCTTAGCACACCCTGTGGCCCTCACAAACCCTGTTGCCTTCACATACCCTGTGGCCTTCACACACCCTGTGGCCCTCACATACCCTGTGGCCCTCACGCACCCTGTTGGCTTCTCATACTCTCTGGACCTGGCCCTTAGACACTCTATGGCCCTTACACACCCTGTGTCCCTCACATATCCTCTGGCTCCTCACACACCGTGTGGCCCTCACACACTCTTTGGCCCTCACACACCCTGTGGCCTTCACACACCCTGTGGCGCTTACACACCCTATGGCCCTCACACACCCTGTGGTCCTCGCACACCCGGTGGCCCTCACACACCCAGATGCCTTCACACACCCTGTGGGCCTCACATAACCCTATGGGCCTCACATAACCCTGTGGGCCTCACATAACCCTATGGGCCTCACATAACCCTGTGGACCTCACATAACCCTCTGGTCCTCACACACACCCGGTGGTCCTCACGCATCCGGTGTCTCTCACATACCCGGTGGCCCTCTAACACCTGGTGGCCCTCACACAGGATGTGTAAGGGCCACAGGGTGTATGAGTGTTAGTGTGTATGAGGTGCCACACAGAGCGCGTGGGGCTATAGGGTGTGCGAGGGCCACAGGGTGTCTAAGGGCCACAGAGTGTGTGAGGGTCACAGGGTGTGTGAAGGCATCCGGGTGTGATCCACAGGAAAAGGTCCGCTCAAGACTTTGCTATGAGCGTATGGGGGGGGGAGGGGGAGGTGTATGTATATTATGTATGTTGTATGTATACCATATATGTACTCTATATATATACATTACTTTTCTAGTCAGTAGCGTGTGGCAAAGCCCCTGTTTCATGTCACCACACGCTAAAGCCCCGTACACACGATCGAACAGCGCCCGGCGGACTTTGCCCGTTTACCTGGCAAAGTCTGTGTGTCGTCGTACACACAGAGGTGCTGGTTGGCAGCAGTCACACTCTGCCGCTGGTAGCTAGTAGGTGGTCGGCAGTAGCTGCTGCGGTACGATCACCATGGTGTGTCGCAGGACAGTTAAATCGAAGACTATAGCCCTGTGTATAATAATTGCTACAGTGTGCAAAAAGAAGAAAAAACAGAAAATGGAATGGTGCAAGGAATGGTTATCTCAACGAAAAGTTAAGGGAAGTCATGCCGCGATTTTACGTGAACTTCAAGGTGAACATGAGAAAGACTTCACTAACTACATGAGAATGGACCCGGCAGCAAACGGTCAAACCACCAGGCAGACGGCCTTATCTGGCGATTTCGCTTGACCACGGGCACTCCGTTGGTTTGCCCGTCAATTTTGCCAGAACAACAGGCATTAAGCGAGTACCCGTCAGGCAGTGCTCGATCGTGTGGACGGGGCTTTAGATAAATGTGCCTGGCGATACCTGGAAGCTGCTAATGTACCACTTACCACATGTCGCCTGAGAGGTCAGAGAGAGGTCAGTTGACCCCTATAGGAGTGTAAGGACTACTTGGGCTTGTAAGCTCACCCTTGTATATTTCCGTTGAATAGAACCTACAGAACTCTACAGGTGTTTATGTTCGCTCCTGTAGTTAGAACCAAGTACCCCGAACATCTCCAAGTGTGTAATTTTGTTTGAAGGAATTTTAGCTGAAGTGAAATTGCCAGAGTTTATCTGAAGCACTGTTCAGGGCCGGATTCAGGAGTGGGCAAAGTGGGCAGCTGCCCAGGGGCCTCCACAATCTGGGGGCCTCCACATATTACAATATTTTATTTATTTGTTATTCATTTGGATTATTTTTATTTTCATTCTTTAAAATTCATGTTTATCCATTCCATCACGTAAAACTATGTTCAGCAAGAAGCGTGATAGAAATTAGGCTAGCTACTCCTTAAAATTCATGAATACCCTACCTGGTTTTCCTATGAACCGTATATATTTTAATGAATGCTATTGTTTGTGTTGCTAACAATATACCGTATTTAGAATTCCACAAACATATATTGATTAAAAATGAACTGCATGGAATAACGAAATTGAGATTAAAAAAAAACAAATAAAATATTTTTTTCATTATCACTTCCATTACGAATACCATCAGGGCGCTGTGTTTGTTGACAGTCGGTCGGAGGGGGTTGGGTCGTGTAGTATCTGCACATCGGTTGTCATGTGTCCGTCGATTAAAGAGGATACTTGCGTCACCCGTGAACTTCCCTCTATTCCTTCCTTCATCACCATCATATAAAATCATACTCGCTTCCCCCCCCCAAAAAAAAATATTCACCCCAACTTAAAAATTCACGTTTCCTGGCCACTGAGATCACCTACCCTGACCTTACCTTTACTTTGACCTGACCTGACCTCTCCCGAATGATGCCTTATACCTTATACCCAAACGATATATACCCATACACCAAATGAAACTCGAAGAGACTGACTATAATGTGTGTGTGTGGATATTAATCTGTTATCATTCAATCAAAAGTTTATAAGGTTTTACAAAGTTGTTTTCATTTTAATGTGGACTGGAGACCCTGTATAATATAAGTTGACTAATACTATACTTATGAGTGGGAGTAAACACTAATTCACATCTCTCTCTCTCTCTCTCTCTCTCTCTCTCTCTCTCTCTCTCTCCTCTCAATCTAATAATCAATCTAGAATATCAACAGTGAGTAAATATAAATAACCACACGATTTTACAGAATAGGGATATATATGTGTTAGAGAGAGAGAGAGAGAGAGAGAGAGAGAGATAAACTAACCATGGGACCTGATCTATCACTCATTTGAACCTAACCTAACCTAACCTCAACTATGCTTACAGAACCATTCCCCTCCGTTCCCCCCCCCCTCGGCCCCCCAGCCCTTGACTGTAGGAGGAATGGGCGAGATAGGGCAGGAAAGGTCAACTGGGTGAGTATACACAAGGTCAACAGAGGTCAGGAGCCAAGAGGTACAGATCTCCGTGGGTCATGGTGGTCATACTATATAACTGTACTGTAGAAGGTATTGTTTCTCTCTCTCTCTCTCTCTCTCTCTCTCTCTCTCTCTCTCTCTCAGATAACCCCCAAGTTTGTTATGACTCTTCCTGGACAGTGTATTTTTATCTTCAAATAGGATATGTTATCGTGTATCTCTTGTTAGAACGAGGGAACAAATAATTTATTGAATAATGGCAGGTTGAGGGAGAGGGCGATGTACTCTACAGAACTAAACAAATAATTTTTTGGAAATACATTGTTTTTAACATTCAGTGCCATAATATTCTGACTTCTACTGTTTAACTATAATCTGCCTACGCTACCGTTCACGGGATGAATATGGGTGCACAATAAACTAGCCGCTGTATGTGGCAAAATTCAAAAGCGGATCCCCGCCTTTTTTATTACATACTAGGAAACATCTCACACTCACACACACGTATAGATGATCAGTAAGGAGGAGCCTCGACCTGAGCCCTGACAGAACGTTACAGGTGTACTATTTCGTCAGGCCGCGGTTAGGAAGTATATGAGAGTGATTTTGGAAGTTATATTTATGTTCCATATAACATATTTATGGTTTATGTGTGTGTGTGTGTGTGTGTGTGTGTGTGTGTGTGTGTGTGTGTGTGTCTGTCTGTCTGTAATTATGTTAGCTTATGTTTGGTTAGTTATTAGTTGGAGTAAGTTGTCGTGGAGATTTTTCAGGTTAGGTTAGATTAGATTAGGTTAGGTTGTGTTAGATTAGGTTAGTTATTAGTTGGAGTAAGCTGGAGTTAAGATTCTTCTGGATATACAAAACACTAAAGTTATTATCCAGCGTAATCCTCCCACACACCCCAGCAAAATGATTCACAATGGAGACTGATTAATGAATGCTTGTGTTGTGATAATAATTCCTCTTATTGATTAACGAACTTTAAATAAAATGGAACAAGGCTGAGTGATGGTTGTTGAACTGATATAGAAATGTTAAGTGGTAGTAGATATAGTGTAAAATAAGTCATTGAGTGATACTGTAGTTGTGTAGTACCCAAGTTTGGTTCACTTGTATGTTACTGAGGAAATTATTCAATCAGGATTTTTTTACAAGGATGATTGGTGTACCTGAAGTTGATGATCGTTTTTTTTTTTTTTTATTATAATGGTTGCCCCTCCTGTAATGAGAATGGCCAGGCCCAAGGGCCACCTAGGCGTGAATTTGTTTAAGGTGTTGAAGCTGTCGCCAACACAACAACCACACCCTGAGTTAATGAGCTGAGTGACCCAGTGTCAAGGAATAGTCCGTGGCCAACTGCACTGGCTAACCATTACCCCGTAACACGACGCGCGAATCGATTAACATCCAGGTCCCCAATTACTGTTGGGTAGATAGAGGTAAATGACGCAAAGGAACTTGCTCATGGTCTCACCCTGCCCGGAAATGGAACCCGGGTTCATTCGCTTGCGAGGCGAGCAAGCTGACAATTACACAGTGTGTTGCCAACGTACACACACACACACACACACACGTCTCCTGAAGTAGATATGAGAGAGAGAGAGAGAGAGAGAGATCTAAGCAGCTTATTATCATCCTACACCAACAGGAAGCGATAGACAGACAGACAGACAGACAGACAGACAGACAGACAGACAGACATCACAACCACCAAGTTTTTCTCAAATTAACATAATCTCTTGTCGTCGTGTCCGTGTGGCTGTCGTGTTTGTCAATCCAGCAATTTCTCTTCTTTCTTCTCTCTTGATTATTTCTTCTTTTATTTAATTTTTTTTGTTGATTTTCGTCTTCATTTCTTCATTTAAAATTTTCGTGATTTCTTTCCTTCCCTCTATCCTTCTTTCTTTCCTTCCCTCTATCCTTCTTTCTTTCCTCGCCATCCTCTTTATTTTCACCCTTCCATCATCTTTATCAGTTTTTCAATTTTCCCTGTCTCCTTCCTCCCTTCCTTTTCCTATTCTCATCTTTCCTTCAACCTTCCCTCCTTCATAATTCCTCTCCATCTCTCCCTCTATTCCTTCCTTCATCACCATCATATAAAATCATACTCGCTTCCTCCCTCCCCCCCCCCAAAAAAAAAATATTCATCCCAACTTAAAAATTCACGTTTCCTGGCCACTGAGATCACCTACCCTGACCTTACCTTTACTTTGACCTGACCTGACCTCTCCCGAATGATGCCTTATACCTTATACCCAAACGATATATACCCATACACCAAATGAAACTCGAAGAGACTGACTATAATGTGTGTGTGTGGATATTAATCTGTTATCATTCAATCAAAAGTTTATAAGGTTTTACAAAGTTGTTTTCATTTTAATGTGGACTGGAGACCCTGTATAATATAAGTTGACTAATACTACTGTATACTTATGAGTGGGAGTAAACACTAATTCACATCACTCTCTCTCTCTCTCTCTCTCTCTCCAGTCTATTTCCCTCGTCTTCCCTCTCAATAATATCATTCTCTCAATCTACATCTCTCTCTCTCTCTCTTTCTCTCTCCCAGAATATCAACAGTGAGTAAATATAAATAACCACACGATTTTACAGAATAGGGATATATATGTGTTAGAGAGAGAGAGAGAGAGAGAGATAATCTAACCATGGGACCTGATCTATCACTCATTTGAACCTAACCTAACCTAACCTCAGAATATCAACAGTGAGTAAATATAAATAAACACACGATTTTACAGAATAGGGATATATATGTGTTAGAGAGAGAGAGAGAGAGATAAGTTAACCATGGGACCTGATCTATCACTCATTTGAACCTAACCTAACCTAACCTAACCTCAACTATGCTTACAGAACCATTCCCCTCCGTTCCTCCCCGCCTCCTCGGCCCCCCCAGCCCTTGACTGTAGGAGGAATGGGCGAGATAGGGCAGGAAAGGTCAACTGGGTGAGTATACACAAGGTCAACAGAGGTCAGGAGCCAAGAGGTACAGATCTCCGTGGGTCATGGTGGTCATACTATATAATTGTACTGAAGAAGGTACTCTCTCTCTCTCTCTCCCATAATATCAACAGTGAGTAAATATAAATAACCACACGATTTTACAGAATAGGGATATATATGTGTTAGAGAGAGAGAGAGAGAGAGAGAGAGAGAGAGATAAACTAACCATGGGATCTGATCTATCACTCATTTGAACCTAACCTAACCTAACCTCAACTATGCTTACAGAACCATTCCCCTCCGTTCCCCCCCCCCTCGGCCCCCCAGCCCTTGACTGTAGGAGGAATGGGCGAGATAGGGCAGGAAAGGTCAACTGGGTGAGTATACACAAGGTCAACAGAGGTCAGGAGCCAAGAGGTACAGATCTCTGTGGGTCATGGTGGTCATACTATATAACTGTACTGTAGAAGGTATTCTCTCTCTCTCTCTCTCTCTCTCTCTCTCTCTCTCTCTCTCTCAGATAACCCCCAAGTTTGTTATGACTCTTCCTGGACAGTGTATTTTTATCTTCAAATAGGATATGTTATCGTGTATCTCTTGTTAGAACGAGGGAACAAATAATTTTTTGAATAATGACAGGTTGAGGGAGAGGGCGATGTACTGTACAGAACTAAACAAATAATTTTTTGGAAATACATTGTTTTTAACATTCAGTGCCATAATAATCTGACTTCTACTGTTTAACTATAATCTGCCTACGCTACCGTTCACGAGATGAATATGGGTGCACAATAAACTAGCCGCTGTATGTGGCAAAATTCAAAAGCGGATCCCCGCCTTTTTTATTACATACTAGGAAACATCTCACACTCACACACACGTATAGATGATCAGTAAGGAGGAGCCTCGACCTGAGCCCTGCCAGAACGTTACAGGTGTACTATTTCGTCAGGCCGCGGTTAGGAAGTATATGAGAGTGATTTTGGAAGTTATATTTATGTTCCATATAACATATTTATTGTTTGTGTGTGTGTGTGTGTATGTGTGTGTGTGTCTGTCTGTCTGTAATTAGGTTAGCTTATGTTTGGTTAGTTATTAGTTGGAGTAAGTTGTAGTGGAGATTTTTCAGGTTAGGTTAGATTAGATTAGGTTAGGTTGTGTTAGATTAGGTTAGTTATTAGTTGGAGTAAGCTGGAGTTAAGATTCTTCTGGATATACAAAACACTAAAGTTATTATCCAGCGTAATCCTCCCACACACCCCAGCAAAATTATTCACAATGGAGACTGATTAATGAATGCTTGTGTTGTGATAATAATTCCTCTTACTGATTAACGAACTTTAAATAAAATGGAACAAGGTTGAGTGATGGTTGTTGAACTGATATAGAAATGTTAAGTGGTAGTAGATATAGTGTAAAATAAGTCATTGAGTGATACTGTAATTGTGTAGTACCCAAGTTTGGTTCACTTGTATGTTACTGAGGAAATTATTCAATCAGGTTTTTTTTACAGTGATGATTGGTGTACCTGAAGTTAAAGATCGTTTTTTTTTCTTTTTTTTATTATAATGGTTGCCCCTCCTGTAATGAGAATGGACAGGCCCAAGGGCCACCTAGGCGTGAATTTGTTTAAGGTGTTGAAGCTGTCGCCAACACAACAACCACACCCTGAGTTAATGAGCTGAGTGACCCAGTGTCAAGGAATAGTCCGTGGCCAACTGCACTGGCTAACCATTACCCCGTAACACGACGCGCGAATCGATTAACATCCAGGTCCCCAATTACTGTTGGGTAGATAGAGGTAAATGACGCAAAGGAACTTGCTCATGGTCTCACCCTGCCCGGAAATGGAACCCGGGTTCATTCGCTTGCGAGGCGAGCAAGCTGACAATTACACCGTGTGTCGCCAACGTACACACACACACACATACACACACACACACACACAAACACGTCTCCTGAAGTAGATATGAGAGAGAGAGAGATCTAATCAGCTTATTATCATCCTACACCAACAGGAAGCGACAGACAGACACATCACAACCACCAAGTTTTTCTCAAATTAACATAATCTCTTGTCGTCGTGTCCGTGTGGCTGTCGTGTTTGTCAATCCAGCAATTTCTCTTCTTTCTTCTCTCTTGATTATTTCTTCTATTATTTAATTTTTTTGTTGATTTTCGTCTTCATTTCTTCATTTAAAATTTTCGTGATTTCTTTCCTTCCCTCTATCCTTCTTTCTTTCCTACCCTCTATCCTTCTTTCTTTCCTCGCCATCCTCTTTATTTTCACCCTTCCATCATCTTTATCAGTTTTCAATTTTCCCTGTCTCCTTCCTCCCTTCCTTTTCCTATTCTCATCTTTCCTTCAACCTTCCCTCCTTCATAATTCCTCTCCATCTCTCCCTCTATTCCTTCCTTCATCACCATCGTATAAAATCATACTCGCTTCCCCCCCTCCCCTCCCTCCTCCCCCCCCAAAAAAAAATATTCATCCCAACTTAAAAATTCACGTTTCCTGGCCACTGAGATCACCTACCCTGATCTAACCTTTACTTTGACCTGACCTGACCTCTCCCGAATGATGCCTTATACCTTATACCCAAACGATATATACCCATACACCAAATGAAACTCGAAGAGACTGACTATAATGTGTGTGTGTGGATATTAATCTGTTATCATTCAATCAAAAGTTCATAAGGTTTTACAAAGTTGTTTTCATTTTAATGTGGACTGGAGACCCTGTATAATATAAGTTGACTAATACTATACTTATGAGTGGGAGTAAACACTAATTCACATCTCTCTCTCTCTCTCTCTCTCTCTCCAGTCTATTTCCCTCGTCTACTCTCTCAATAATATCTTTCTCTCAATCTACATCTCTCTCTCTCTCTCTCTTTCTCTCTCCCAGAATATCAACAGTGAGTAAATATAAATAACCACACGATTTTACAGAATAGGGATATATATGTGTTAGAGAGAGAGAGAGAGAGAGAGAGAGAGAGAGAGAGAGAGAGAGAGAGAGAGATAAACTAACCATGGGACCTGATCTATCACTCATTTGAACCTAACCTAACCTAACCTCAACTATGCTTACAGAACCATTCCCCTCCTTCCCCCCCCCTCGGCCCCCCAGCCCTTGACTGTAGGAGGAATGGGCGAGATAGGGCAGGAAAGGTCAACTGGGTGAGTATACACAAGGTCAACAGAGGTCAGGAGCCAAGAGGTACAGATCTCCGTGGGTCATGGTGGTCATAGTATATAACTGTACTGTAGAAGGTATTGTCTCTCTCTCTCTCTCTCTCTCTCTCTCAGATAACCCCCAAGTTTGTTATGACACTTCCTGGACAGTGTATTTTTATCTTCAAATAGGATATGTTATCGTGTATCTCTTGTTAGAACGAGGGAACAAATAATTTATTGAATAATGGCAGGTTGAGGGAGAGGGCGATGTACTGTACACAACTAAACAAATAATTTTTTGGAAATACATTGTTTTTAACATTCAGTGCCATAATATTCTGACTTCTACTGTTTAACTATAATCTGCCTACGCTACCGTTCACGGGATGAATATGGGTGCACAATAAACTAGCCGCTGTATGTGGCAAAATTCAAAAGCGGATCCCCGCCATTTTTATTACATACTAGGAAACATCTCACACTCACACACACGTATAGATGATGAGTAAGGAGGAGCCTCGACCTGAGCCCTGACAGAACGTTACAGGTGTACTATTTCGTCAGGCCGCGGTTAGGAAGTATATGAGAGTGATTTTGGAAGTTATATTTATGTTCCATATAACATATTTATGGTTCGTGTGTGTGTGTAATAATAATAATAATAATTAACGGTTTATTGAAAAAGTTCTGCAGCCCGAAGGCTGAAAATATACATTGGGCATAAATGACTTATTACATACATTGGTGGTTTAACAAAAGCCTTCATTAGAGAAAGGTAAAGGAACATACAGTGAACATACAGATTAATGTAGGTGTTGAACAGCAAAAACGTAGTGTAGTAACTCCCTCCCAGATGGTGTTAGGAGGGACCTCACGTGGTGTAGTAGTTCCCTCACAGATGGTGTTATGAGGGGCCTCACGTGGTGTAGTAATTCCCTCACAGATGATGTTATGAGGGGCCTCACGTGGTGTAGTAATTCCCTCACAGATGGTGTTATGAGGGGCCTCACGTGGTGTAGTAATTCCCTCACAGATGGTGTTATGAGGGGCCTCACGTGGTGTAGTAATTCCCTCACAGATGGTGAGGGGCCTCACCTCACATGGTGTAGTAATTCCCTCACAGATGGTGTTATGAGGGGCCTCACGTGGTGTAGTAATTCCCTCACAGATGGTGTTATGAGGGGCCTCACGTGGTGTAGTAACTCCTTCACATATGGTGTTATGAGGGGCCTCACGTGGTGTAGTAATTCCCTCACAGATGGTGTTATATGAGTGAGGTGTGGTTCCAGGCCTTCCTATCGTAGACGAATTAACACATCGCTGGTAGTTGGGTCTCACGGGCCGTTATCACTGGGTACCTGGGACCTCACTGTGTGAAAGGTCAACTTGGGTACCACTGTTACTGCTGAGTTGTTCTCACTGACTTAAGCACTGTTCACCACTGTTCACCTCTGTTTAACACTGGTTCCATTTCTTTCCTAAATGAAATTGTAACTTCTGGCGTGAACTTGTTGATATTCCGGTGGGGAGGAGGGTTAAGGGGAGGGAGTTGGTATGGGCCAACATAACAGTTGACCTGGCTGCTCCGAGAGGAGCGCCAGGTACGTCTTGACCCTTCGGTGGTCAAGGATGTAGTGTGTGTGTGTGTGTGTGTGTGTGTGTGTGTGTGTGTGTGTCTGTAATTATGTTAGCTTATGTTTGGTTAGTTATTAGTTGGAGTAAGTTGTCGTGGAGATTTTTCAGGTTAGGTTAGATTAGATTAGGTTAGGTTGTGTTAGATTAGGTTAGTTATTAGTTGGAGTAAGCTGGAGTTAAGATTCATCTGGATATACAAAGCACTAAAGTTATTATCCAGCGTAATCCTCCCACACACCCCAGCAAAATGATTCACAATGGAGAATGATTAATGAATGCTTGTGTTGTGATAATAATTCCTCTTATTGATTAACGAACTTTAAATAAAATAGAACAAGGTTGAGTGATGGTTGTTGAACTGATATAGAAATGTTAAGTGGTAGTAGATATAGTGTAAAATAAGTCATTGAGTGATACTGTAGTTGTGCAGTACCCAAGTTTGGTTCACTTGTATGTTACTGAGGAAATTATTCCATCATGATTTTTTTTACAAGGATGATTGGTGTACCTGAAGTTGATGATCGTTTTTTTTTATTTTTTTTTTTATTATTATAATGGTTGCCCCTCTTGTAATGAGAATGGCCAGGCCCAAGGGCCACCTAAGCGTGAATTTGTTTAAGGTGTTGAAGCTGTCGCCAACACAACAACCACACCCTGAGTTAATGAGCTGAGTGACCCAGTGTCAAGGAATAGTCCGTGGCCAACTGCACTGGCTAACCATTACCCCGTAACACGACGCGCGAATCGATTAACATCCAGGTCCCTAATTACTGTTGGGTGCTATACCGCCCTTCAGGATTTATTGAACAGTCTCCAAAACTGGGCCAGCAACAACCATGTCACCATCAACCATACCAAGACCATGGTTATGCACATCAACCTCTCCTCCGACATTGTCCCACCTCCTTCCATTACTCTAGGTCCGAACACACTCCAGGTTGTAGATTCCACGAAGCTCCTCGGCGTCACCATAGACAACAAACTAAATTGGAAACCACACGTCAGTGAAGTTATGAAATCCTCCAGTTTCCGTCTCCACCTCCTCCGCCGACTCAAGTCCCTCGGAGTTCCTGCACACGAGCTCCTCAGTGTTTACACAACATTCATACTTCCCAAGCTCACCTATGCCTCCCCCACCTGGTCTTCCTCCCTAAATGCCACACAACGTAAACACCTAGAAAAAGTGCAAAAGAGGGCATGCAAGATTATTCTCTCCCCTTCCTACTCCACATATCAAGAAGTGCTCAACACACTGACCCTTTCGACTCTCACTGACCATCACCACGACCTCATCTGCAAATTTGGTAAGAAGCTTCTACACCATCCCCGACACCGGCTCCTACTACCACCTGAGATCCCTAGTCCGAGAATTGCTGTTCGACACCACAACCGCATCCAGCCCATACGTGCACGAACTGATCGCTATAAGAACAGCCCAGTCCCAACCATTGTAAAAATTATCAATAACTTGTAATAAATCAGTGTATTCACTCCCAGTAAACACTACTCCTTGCACTGTTACTATGTTGAAATGAACTGTTGTTTGAGCTTTTCCCCATCTAGTTATTATATGTCTTATTTGTGTCACTTATGTTACTTGTATATTATTTGTAATTCGTAACCCATTCCCCAAATATGTAACTGTATATTTTCAGCCTTCTGGCTGCCAAGCTCTTTCAATAAACCGTTAATTATTATTATTATTATTATTATTATTATTACATACATACACACACACACACACACACACACACACACACACACACACACACACACTCTCACACTACATCCTTGACCACCGAAGGGTCAAGACGTACCTGGCGCTCCTCTCGGAGCAGCCAGGTCAACTGTTAAGTTGGCCCATACCAACTCCCTCCCCTGAACCCTCCTCCCCACCGGAATATCAACAAGTTCTCGCCAGAAGTTATTATTTCATTTAGGAAAGGAATGGAACCAGTGTTAAACAGAGGTGAACAGTGGTGAACAGTGCTTAAGTCAGTGAGAACAACTCAACAGTAACAGTGGTACCCAAGTTGACCTTCACACAGTGAGGTCCCAGGTACCCAGTGATAACGGCCCGTGAGACCCAACAACCAGCGATGTGTTAATCCGTCTACGATAGGAAGGCCTGGAACCACACCTCACTCATATAACACCATCTGTGAGGGAATTACTACACCACGTGAGGCCCCTCATAACACCATATGTGAAGGAGTTACTACACCACGTGAGGCCCCTCATAACACCATCTCTGAGGGAATTACTACACCACGTGAGGCCCCTCATAACACCATCTGTGAGGGAATTACTACACCACGTGAGGCCCCTCATAACACCATCTGTGAGAGAATTACTACACCACGTGAGGCCCCTCATAACACCATCTGTGAGGGAATTACTACACCACGTAAGGCCCCTCATAACACCTTCTGTGAGGGAATTACTACACCACGTGAGGCCCCTCATAACACCATCTGTGAGGGAATTACTACACCACGTGAGGCCCCTCATAACACCATCTGTGAGGGAACTACTACACCACGTGAGGTCCCTCCTAACACCATCTGGGAGGGAGTTACTACACTACGTTTTTGCTGTTCAACACCTACAATAATCTATATGTTCACTGTATGTTCCTTTACCGTTCTCTAATGAAGGCTTTTGTTAAACCACCAATGTATGTAATAAGTCATTTATGTCCAATGTATATTTTCAGCCTTCGGGCTGCAGAACTTTTTCAATAAACCGTCAATTATTATTATTATTATTACACACACACACACACGTCTCCTGAAGTAGATATGAGAGAGAGAGAGAAAGAGATCTAATCAGCTTATTATCATCCTACACCAACAGGAAGCAACAGACAGACAGACAGACAGACAGACACATCACAACCACCAAGTTTTTCTCAAATTAACATAATCTCTTGTCGTCGTGTCCGTGTGGCTGTCGTGTTTGTCAATCCAGCAATTTCTCTTATTTCTTCTCTCTTGATTATTTCTTCTTTTATTTAATTTTGTTGTTGATTTTCGTCTTCATTTCTTCATTTAAAATTTTCGTGATTTCTTTCCTTCCCTCTATCCTTCTTTGTTTCCTCGCCATCCTCTTTATTTTCACCCTTCCATCATCTTTATCAGTTTTTCAATTTTCCCTGTCTCCTTCCTCCCTTCCTTTTCCTATTCTCATCTTTCCTTCAACCTTCCCTCCTTCATAATTCCTCTCCATCTCTCCCTCTATTCCTTCCTTCATCACCATCATATAAAATCATACTCGTTTCTCCCCTCCCCTCCCCCCCCCAAAAAAAAAATATTCATCCCAACTAAAAATTCACGTTTCCTGGCCACTGAGATCACCTACCCTGACCTAACCTTTACTTTGACCTGACCTGACCTCTCCCGAATGATGCCTTATACCTTATACCCAAACGATATATACCCATACACCAAATGAAACTCGAAGAGACTGACTATAATGTGTGTGTGTGGATATTAATCTGTTATCATTCAATCAAAAGTTTATAAGGTTTTACAAAGTTGTTTTCATTTTAATGTGGACTGGAGACCCTGTATAATATAAGTTGACTAATACTATACTTATGAGTGGGAGTAAACACTAATTCACATCTCTCTCTCTCTCTCTCTCTCTCTCTCTCTCTCTCTCTCTCCAGTCTATTTCCCTCGTCTACTCTCTCAATAATATCTTTCTCTCAATCTACATCTCTCTCTCTCTCTCTTTCTCTCTCCCAGAATATCAACAGTGAGTAAATATAAATAACCACACGATTTTACAGAATAGGGATATATATGTGTTAGAGAGAGAGAGAGAGAGAGAGAGATAAACTAACCATGGGACCTGATCTATCACTCATTTGAACCTAACCTAACCTAACCTCAACTATGCTTACAGAACCATTCCCCTCCGTTCCCCCCCCCCTCGGCCCCCCAGCCCTTGACTGTAGGAGGAATGGGCGAGATAGGGCAGGAAAGGTCAATTGGGTGAGTATACACAAGGTCAACAGAGGTCAGGAGCCAAGAGGTACAGATCTCTGTGGGTCATGGTGGTCATACTATATAACTGTACTGTAGAAGGTATTCTCTCTCTCTCTCTCTCTCTCTCTCTCTCTCTCTCTCTCTCTCTCAGATAACCCCCAAGTTTGTTATGACTCTTCCTGGACAGTGTATTTTTATCTTCAAATAGGATATGTTATCGTGTATCTCTTGTTAGAACGAGGGAACAAATAATTTATTGAATAATGGCAGGTTGAGGGAGAGGGCGATGTACTGTACAGAACTAAACAAATAATTTTTTGGAAATACATTGTTTTTAACATTCAGTGCCATAATATTCTGACTTCTACTGTTATCTATAATCTGCCTACGCTACTGTTCACGGGATGAATATGGGTGCACAATAAACTAGCCGCTGTATGTGGCAAAATTCAAAAGCGGATCCCCGCCTTTTTTATTACATACTAGGAAACATCTCACACTCACACACACGTATAGATGATCAGTAAGGAGGAGCCTCGACCTGAGCCCTGACAGAACGTTACAGGTGTACTATTTCGTCAGGCCGCGGTTAAGAAGTATATGAGAGTGATTTTGGAAGTTATATTTATGTTCCATATAACATATTTATGGTTTATGTGTGTGTGTGTGTGTGTGTGTGTGTGTGTCTGTCTGTCTGTCTGTAATTATGTTAGCTTATGTTTGGTTAGTTATTAGTTGGAGTAAGTTGTCGTGGAGATTTTTCAGGTTAGGTTAGATTAGATTAGGTTAGGTTGTGTTAGATTAGGTTAGTTATTAGTTGGAGTAAGCTGGAGTTAAGATTCTTCTGGATATACAAAACACTAAAGTTATTATCCAGCGTAATCCTCCCACACACACCCCAGCAAAATGATTCACAATGGAGACTGATTAATGAATGCTTGTGTTGTGATAATAATTCCTCTTATTGATTAACGAACTTTAAATAAAATAGAACAAGGTTGAGTGATGGTTGTTGAACTGATATAGAAATGTTAAGTGGTAGTAGATATAGTGTAAAATAAGTCATTGAGTGATACTGTAGTTGTGCAGTACCCAAGTTTGGTTCACTTGTATGTTACTGAGGAAATTATTCCATCATGATTTTTTTTACAAGGATGATTGGTGTACCTGAAGTTGATGATCGTTTTTTTTTATTATTTTTTTTATTATTATAATGGTTGCCCCTCTTGTAATGAGAATGGCCAGGCCCAAGGGCCACCTAAGCGTGAATTTGTTTAAGGTGTTGAAGCTGTCGCCAACACAACAACCACACCCTGAGTTAATGAGCTGAGTGACCCAGTGTCAAGGAATAGTACGTGGCCAACTGCACTGGCTAACCATTACCCCGTAACACGACGCGCGAATCGATTAACATCCAGGTCCCTAATTACTGTTGGGTGCTATACCGCCCTTCAGGATTTATTGAACAGTCTCCAAAACTGGGCCAGCAACAACCATGTCACCATCAA
>NW_024730375.1:0-50882 GCF_018991925.1 Homarus americanus
AGTATTGTATTATATATCTTGTGTAGTATTGTATTATATATCTTGTGTACAGTTTGTACCCCCTTCTTAGCGGTCAATTGAACCCAGGGTCGCGTTAAGTGAAATCATCGATAAGTGAACAACAGAACATATGGGATTAATTCAATAGAAACCGGCCGACCCCCAAACTCCACTTTTTGAGGCACATACCTATGTTGTAGTAAAAATAACATCTTAATTTTATGATGGTACATGCACACAATTAATACTTAAGAGAAATGAAATACAGTCGCCAAGTTAATGTCCATTCAAATAATGGACTCAAACCCTCCTCTCACACAGCCGGCTAACAGATGGTCGTTCGGTCCCTCCCTCCCCCCACCCCCACCACGTCCCAAGGAGATGTGGGATAACCTCAAACTAAAGTTAGAATATAATTGACATTGCTGGATTCCTTGTAAGACCAGGAATATTTTGAATATAAATGTCATATATTTTTTGAAAGATAACAATTTACCTAGAGAAAAAATTTTATCTAAAATTGTAAGTTTAAAGCAAAATATATGATGTTTATATTCCAAAATGATCACCAAATTATAAAAATTCCAGCAATGTAAATATATTCTGACGGGTAATTTGTATGAATTTTATGAGCTAAAACAAATATCTTCAGTTAATAAAAAAAAATAATCTTCACAACACTATCTGTCAATCAAGTGCCCACCTTGCCTCCCCTCTTCAAACAGCGGTCAGTCCCAACCCTCCCCACCAATCCTCCTTCCAGAGTTTTAACATTTAGTATTAAATAATACCTCAGATTAAGTTAGGATAATATAATTGACATTGCTGGATTCTGTAAGACCAGGAATATTTTGAATATAAATGTCATATATTTTTGCACAAAAGATACCATAGTTACCTAGAGAAAAATTTTATCTAAAAATTGTAAGTTTAAACAAAATCTATGATGTTTATATTCAAAATGATCACCAAATTATAAGAATTCCAGCAATGTAAATTATATTCTGACGAGTAATTTGTATGAAATTTTATGAGCTAAAACAAATATCTTCAGTTAATAAAAAAAATAATAATTCTTCACAGGGTAACAGATGGTCGGTCGGTCCTCCCTCCCCCACCCCCACCAACCGTCCCAAGGAGATGTGTGGGATAACCACTAAATTTTAATAAATAATACCTCAAACTAAAGTTAGGATAATATAATTGACATTGCTGGATTCCTTCTAAGACCAGGAATATTTTGAATATAAATGTCATATATTTTGCACAAAGATACCATAGTTACCTAGAGAAAAATTTTATCTAAAATTGTAAGTTTAAAGCAAAATATATGATGTTTATATTCCAAAATGATCACCAAATTATAAATTCCAGCAATGTAAATTATATTCTAGCCTAACAATTTGTATGATTTTATGAGCTAAAACAGGCAGTCAGGCAGGGGTGGCGGTGGGGCAAATCTAAAATAAGCGTCTCGGACACTCACGGCGTATATGTGGAAAAAATCAGGGTTAAGTGAAAGTTCAGCTTTGGCAAGGAGCCGCAAGTATGTAAGCCAGCGGCTAAGTGAAACGGTTAGGCGGTAAACTGTAGTATTGTATTATATATCTTGTGTACTGCATTATATATCTTGTGTACTGTATTATATATCTTGTGTACTGTATTATATCTTGTGTACTGTATTATATATCTTGTGTACTGTATTATATATCTTGTGTACTGTTATATATCTGTGGTATTGTATTATATATCTTGTGTACTGTATTATATATCTTGTGTACTGTGTTACATCTTGTGTACTGTATTTTATATCTTCAGTAGCCATTGTATTACTACTATATATCTTGTGTATTGTATTACTATATATCTTATTATCTATTATATATCTTGTGTACTGCCATTATATATCTTGTGTATGGGTATTGTAATATATATCTTGTGTAGTATTGTATTATATATCTTGTGTACTGTATTATATATCTTGTGTACTGTATTATATGTCTTGTGTACTGTATTCTCCTTGTGTACTGTGTTATATATCTTGTGTACTGTATTATATATCTTGTGTACTGTATTATATATCTTGTGTATTGTATTATATATCTTGTGTACTGTATTATATATCTTGTGTACTGTATTATATGTCTTGTGTACTGTATTATATATCTTGTGTACTGTATTATATATCTTATTATTACTGTATTACATATATCTTGCATGTATTGTATTATATATATCTTGTGTGTATTGTTATATATCGTGTACTGTATTATATATATCTTGTGTGCTGTGATATATCTTGTGTATTGTAGTATATATCTTGTGTACTGTATTATATATCTTGTGTACTGTATTATATATCTTGTGTGTACTGTATTATATATATCTTGTGTACTGTATTATATATCTTGTGTAGTATTGTATTATATATCTTGTGTACTGTATTATATATCTTGTTATTATGTATTATATATCCTTGTGTATTGTATTACATATCTTGTGTCGTGTTAATATATATCTTGTGTAGTATTGTATTATATATCTTGTGTACTGTATTATGTATTATTGTGCTGTATTATATATCTTGTGTACTGTATTATATATCTTGTGTACTGTCTTATAATAATGTTGAATTGCTGGTATATATCATGTGTATATTATATATCTTGTGTACTGTATTATATATCTTGTGTACTGTATTATATATCTTGTGTCGTGTGTAATATATATATCTTGTGTAGTATTGTATTATATATCTTGTGTGCTATGTGTATGTGTGTACTGTATTTATATATCTTGTGTACTGTATTATATATATCTTGTGTACTGTATTATATATCTTGTGTACTGTATTATATATCTTGTGTACTGTATTATATCTTGTGTATTGTATTATATATCTTGTGTACTGTATTATATAATCTTGTGTACTGTAGTATATATCTTATTGTATTGTATTATATATCTTGTGTATTGTATTATATGTCTTGTGTACTGTATTATATATCTTGTGTACTGTATTATATATGTATTATTGCTATATTATATATCTTGTGTATTGTATTATATATCTTGTGTACTGTATTATATATCTTGTGTACTGTATTATATCTTGTGTACTGTATTATATATCTTGTGTATTGTATTATATGTCTTGTGTACTGTATTATATATCTTGTGTACTGTATTATATATCTTGTGTATTGTATTATATATCTTGTGTATTGTATTATATATCTTGTGTGTACTGTATTATATATCTTGTGTACTGTATTATATATCTTGTGTACTGTATTATATATCTTATTATGTGTATTATATATCTTGTGTACTGTATTATATATCTTGTGTACTGTATTATATATCTTGTGTACTGTAATTATATAATGTCTTGTGTACTGTGTGTATATCATATTGTACTGTATTATATATCTTGTGTACTTTTAATTATATATCTTGTGTACTGTATTATATATGTCTTGTGTGTATTATATATCTTGTGTACACTGTATTATATATCTTGTGTACTGTGTATTATATATCTGTACTATATTATATATCTGTGTACTGTATATATCTTGTGTACTATATTATATATCTTGTGTACTGTATTATATATCTTGTGTATTGTATTATATATCTTGTGTACTATAATTATATATCTTGTGTATTGTATTATATGTCTTGTGTGCTGTATTATGTAATGTGTGTACTGTATTATATATGTCTTGTGTACTGTATTATATATCTTGTGTACTTATTATTATATATCTTGTGTACTATATTATATATCTTGTGTACTGTATTATATGTCTTGTGTGTTGTATTATATATCATACAGTGTACTGTATTACATATCTTGTGTATTGTATTTATATATCTTGTGTACTGTATTATATATCTTGTGTACTGTATTATATATCTTGTGTACTATATTACATATCTTGTGTATTGTATTATATATCTTGTGTACTATATTATATATCTGTATTGTATTATATGTCTTGTGTGCTGTATTATATGTCTTGTGTGCTGTATTATATATCTTGTGTACTATATTATATATCTTGTGTACTATATTATATATCTTGTGTACTATATTATATATCTTGTGTACTGTATTATATATCTTGTGTACTATATTATATATCTTGTGTATTATTATTATATGTCTTGTGTGCTGTACCATGTGTGTGCTGTATTATCCTTGTATTATATCTCTTGTGTACTGTATTATATATCTTGTGTATTGTATTATATATCTTGTGTACTATATTATATATCTTGTGTACTGTGTATTATGTATCTTGTGTATTGTAGTATATATCTTGTGTACTATATTACATATCTTGTGTATTAATGATATTATATATCTTGTGTACTGTATTATATATCTTGTGTACTGTATTATATATCTTGTGTATTGTATTATATGTCTTGTGTACTGTATTATATGTATGTGTCTTGTGTGCTGTATTATATATCTTGTGTACTGTATTATATATCTTGTGTACTGTATTATATATCTTGTGTATTGTATTATATATCTTGTGTACAATATTATATATATCTTGTGTACTGTATTATATATCTTGTGTGCTGTATTACATATCTTGTGTACTGTATTATATATCTTGTGTACTGTATTATATATCTTGTGTGCTGTATTATATATCTTGTGTACTGTATTATATATCTTGTGTACTGTATTATATATCTTGTGTATTGTATTATATATCTTGTGTACTGTATTATATATCTTGTGTACTGTATTATATATATCTTATTGTGCTGTATTATATATCTTGTGTACTTTGTATTATATATCTTGTGTACTGTATTATATATCTTGTGTATATTATATATCTTGTGTACTGTATTATATATCTTGTGTACTGTGTGTATATCTTGTGTGCTGTATTATATATCTTGTGTGCTATATTATATATCTTGTGTACTATCATTATATATCTTGTGTACTGTGATATATATCTTGTGTACTGTATATATCTTGTGTGCTGTATTATATATCTTGTGTACTGTATATTATATATCTTGTGTACTATATTATATATCTTGTGTACTATATTATATATCTTGTGTACTGTATTATATATCTTGTGTACTGTATTATATATCTTGTGTACTGTATTATATATCTTGTGTACTGTATTATATATCTTGTGTACTGTATTATATATCTTGTGTACTGTATTATATATGTGTACTGTATTATATATATCTTGTGTGCTGTATTATATATCTTGTGTACTGTATTATATATCTTGTGTATTGCATTATATATCTTGTGTACTATATTATATATCTTGTGTATTAGCATTATATGTCTTGTGTGTATTATATGTCTTGTGCACTGTGTGTAATTTGTGTACTGTATTATATATGTCTTGTGTATTGTATTATATATCTTGTGTACTGTATTATATATCTTGTGTACTATATTATATATCTTGTGTACTGTATTATATGTCTTGTGTATTGTATTATATATCTTGTGTACTATATTACATATCTTGTGTGATGTATTATATATCTTGTGTACTGTATTATATATCTTGTGTACTGTATTATATATCTTGTGTACTGTATATATCTTGTGTACTGTATTGTATATCTTGTGTGCTGTATTATATATCTTATTGTGCTATATTACATATCTTGTGTGTTATTATGTATGTGTGTACTATTATTATATATCTTGTGTATTGTATTATATATCTTGTGTACTGTATTATATATCTTGTGTACTGTATTATATATCTTGTGTACTATATTATATATCTTGTACTGTATTATATGTCTTGTGTATTGTATTATATATATCTTGTGTACTGTATTATATATCTTGTGAACTGTATTATATATATCTTGTGTACTGTATTATATATCTTGTGTACTGTATTATATATCTTGTGTGCTGTATTATATATCTTGTGTACTGTATTATATATCTTGTGTATTGTATTATATATCTTGTGTACTATATTATATATCTTGTGTGCTGTATTATATATATCTTGTGTGCTGTATATATCTTGTGTACTGTATTATATATCTTGTGTACTGTATTATATATCTTGTGTGCTGTATTATATATATCTTGTGTACTGTATTATATATCTTGTGTATTGTATTATATATCTTGTGTGTATTGTATTATATATCTTGTGTACTATATTATATATCTTGTGTATTGTATTATATGTCTTGTGTACTGTATTATATGTCTTGTGTACTGTATTATATATCTTGTACTGTATTATATATCTTGTGTACTGTATTATATATCTTGTGTACTGTATTATATCTTGTGTACTATATTATATATCTTGTGTACTGTATTATATATATCTTGTGTGCTGTATTTATATATCTTGTGTACTGTATTATATATCTTGTGTACTGTATTATATATCTTGTGTAGTATTATATATCTTGTACTATATTATATATCTTGTGTACTGTATTATATATCTTGTGTACTGTATTATATATCTTGTGCTGTATTATATATCTTGTGTACTGTATTATATGTCTTGTCTGCTGTCATTATATATCTTGTGTGCTGTATTATATATCTTGTGTACTGTATTATATATCTTGTGTACTGTATTATATATCTTGTGTACTGTATTATATATCTTGTGTACTGTATTATATATCACTTGTGTACTGTATTATATATCTTGTGTACTGTATTATATATCATGTACTGTATTATATATCTTGTGTACTGTATTATATATCTTGTGTACTGTATTATACCATCTTGTGTATTGCATTTATATCTTGTGTGTACTGTATTATATCTTGTGTACTGTATTATATATCTTGTGTACTGTATTATATATCTTGTGTACTGTATATTATATATCTTGTGTACTGTATTATATATCTTGTGTATTGCATTATATATCTTGTGTACTATATTATATATCTTGTGTATTGTATTATATGTCTTGTGTACTGTATTATATGTCTTGTGCACTGTATTATATATCTTGTGTACTGTATTATATGTCTTGTGTATTGTATTATATATCTTGTGTACTGTATTATATATCTTGTGTACTATATTATATATCTTGTGTACTGTATTATATGTCTTGTGTATTGTATTATATATCTTGTGTACTATATTACATATCTTGTGTATTGTATTATATATCTTGTACTGTATTATATATCTTGTGTACTGTATTATATATCTTGTGTACTGTATTATATATCTTGTGTGCTGTATTATATATCTTGTGTGCTGTATTATATATCTTGTGTACTGTATTATATATCTTGTGTACTGTATTATATATGTCATGTGTGCTATATTACATATCTTACATTATTGTATTATGTATGTGTGTGCTGTATTATATATCTTGTGTATTGTATTATATATCTTGTGTACTGTATTATATATCTTGTGTACTGTATTATATATCTTGTGTACTATATATTATATATCTTGTGTACTGTATTATATGTCTTGTGTATTGTATTATATCTTTATTGTACTGTATTATATATCATGAGACTGTATTATATATCTTGTGTATAATGATGCCATCTTGTGTACTGTATTATATCTTGTGTACTGTATTATATATCTTGTGTACTGTATATATCTTGTGTATTATTATATATCTTGTGTGCTATGTTATATATCTTGTGTACTGTGTATATCTTGTGTACTGTATTATATATCTTGTGTGCTGTGTGTATATCTTGTGTACTGTATTATATATCTTGTTATTGCTGTGTTATATGTCTTGTGTACTGTATTATATATCTTGTGTATTGTATTATATATCTTGTGTATTGTATTATATATCTTGTGTACTATATTATATATCTTGTGTATTGTATTATATGTCTTGTGTACTGTATTATATATGTCTTGTGTACTGTATTATATATCTTGTATGTATTATATATCTTGTGTACTGTATTATATATCTTGTACTGTATTATATATCTTGTGTACTATATTATATATCTTGTGTACTGTGTTATATATCTTGTGTGCTGTATTATATATCTTGTGTACTGTATTATATATCTTGTGTACTGTAGTATATATGCTTGATGTGATAGCCAGTATGTAATCTTGTGTACTATATTATATATCTTGGTATTGCTGTAAGTATATATCTTGTGTGTAGTATATATCTTGGTATTGCTGTCATTATATATATTTGTGTACTGTATTATATATTTGTGTACGCATTATATATCTTGTGTACTGTATTATATATCTTATTATATATCTTGTGTACTGTATTATATATCTTGTGTATTGTATTATATATCTTGTGTATTGTATTATATGTCTTGTGTACTGTATTATATATCTTGTGTACTGTATTATATATCTTGTGTACTATATTATATATCTTGTGTATTGTATTATATATCTTGTGTACTGTATTATATATCTTGTGTACTGTATTATATATCTTGTGTACTGTATTATATATCTTGTGTATTGTATTATATCTTGTGTACTGTATTATATATCTTGTGTACTGTATTATATATCTTGTGTATTGTATTATATATCTTGTGTATTGTATTATATATCTTGTGTACTATATTATATATCTTGTGTATTGTATTATATGTCTTGTGTACTGTATTATATATCTTGTGTATTGTATTATATATCTTGTGTACTGTATTATATATCTTGTGTATTGTATTATATATCTTGTGTACTGTATTATATATCTTGTGTACTGTATTATATATCTTGTGTGTATTATATATCTGTATTATATATCTTGTGTATTGTATTATATCTTGTGTATTGTATTATATATCTTGTGTACTGTATTATATATCTTGTGTGTATTATATATCTTGTGTATTGTATTATATATCTGTGTGTATTATATATCTTACTATATTATATATCTTGTGTATTGTATTATATGTCTGTATTATATGTCTTGTGTACTGTATTATATGTATTATATATCTTGTGTACTGTATTATATGTCTTGTGTTTTGTATTATATGTCTTGTGTACTATATTATATATCTTGTGTATTGTATTATATGTCTTGTGTACTGTATTATATGTCTTGTGTACTGTATTATATATCTTGTGTACTGTATTATATATCTTGTGTACTGTATTATATATCTTGTGTACTGTATTATATGTCTTGTGTTTTGTATTATATGTCTTGTGTACTATATTATATATCTTGTGTATTGTATTATATGTCTTGTGTACTGTATTATATGTCTTGTGTACTGTATTATATATCTTGTGTACTGTATTATATATCTTGTGTACTGTATTATATATCTTGTGTACTGTATTATATGTCTTGTGTTTTGTATTATATGTCTTGTGTACTATATTATATATCTTGTGTATTGTATTATATGTCTTGTGTACTGTATTATATGTCTTGTGTACTGTATTATATATCTTGTGTATTGTATTATATATCTTGTGTATTGTATTATATGTCTTGTGTACTGTATTATATGTCTTGTGTTTTGTATTATATGTCTTGTGTCCTATATCAGTAAAACTACAATATGCAAAAACAACATTTTAAAAGATCAGAATCACATTGAAATATTACACGACCGTTAGCAGAGGCGAGAAAAATATGAAGTTGTTCTGATGAAGTTTTACTGATACGTAATTTGTCTTAGTATGCCTTATTGTGGGTAAAAATAAGTATACAGGTACTCCCCGACTTACGACGGGGTTAGGGACCGACATCCAGGTCATAAGTCGAAATGGTCGTAAGTCGGAAATGCTTAAATAACACATAGAAAATAAAAAATTTGGGTCTCTTTTTCTTCTCAGCACCACAAAACACTCACTTTTAAGCTTGCCAGCCATTTTAAAGTGAATTACAGATGAAAATTTTGTCTGTGTACTGACTTTGGGACTCAAAAATACATAATTTGACCACATATTGGTACGACTGAGGCGGTCGTAAGGGCCAATTGCAAGAACGGTTATGGGGTGTACGACGCCATTTACGATGACCTTCTTGCCCTGGTCTTTTTTCAGCAATATCGCCTTTAACACATGGAATTCTGCACTTTTCGAAGATTTGGAGGAGTCTCGAAACAAGTTTCCTGGTGGGAATTATTAGCTAGTACTGTACTCAAAATATCGAAACTTCGAAATCTCTCCAGAGTTTCAAAAGGGTGGTATAACTGAAACAAGATCAGGGCAAGAAGGTCATCGTAAATGGCGTCGTACACCCCACGACTGTTCTTGCAATTGGCCCGAAGTGCGGGTGGACGTAAGTCGAGTCGGTCGTAAGTCGGGGACTACCTGTATATTAAATGCATCCTCCGAAAACGTGAATTTGCTACAAGAGTTTATCAGTTAATTCACGTATAATGCATGTGATAAACTTCTTACGCGCTTATGTTTGAAATAATGAATGTATGTATCTTTACATAATTTAGCTAAATGTCTTTCACGCAGAAATGGTCATCCCAACGATTATGAATCAACTCATTTACAAATACCTGTACATCATTACTCACGACAAAATCGGACAGGTTTGCATCAGCCAATTAGCTGTAACTCTTGAGGAGGGGACGGGGCATTTTTTTCTCTGCTGAGGAAAAATGTGCTATAGTATAAACAATCGCAGCTGGCAGGCCCTTTGTTTTCACACATCTGAACAGGAAATCGAGAAAATCTTTCTCGGGTTTCTTCCAACATTTTTGCAACCCTATTCAACATGAGCAATAGGGCAAGTGATGTTAGTGTTCTTTCAAAAGCTAATAGAAAGTGCATAAGCTTAGCCGAGAAACTAGATGTGTTAAAACGATATGAAAAAGGTGAGAGGTCTGTGGATATTATATGGGGCAAGCAATGAACATATTTTCTGAAGTGAATCCATTAAGAGAACAAAGCATTAAAATTTAAATAAATGCAAATGACCTCTACATAAAGATGTATAATGAGAAAGGATAGCAGCTGTGCAAGGGTCTTTCGACAGCTTTATTATTCGAAGGTCTAAACCATCAACTTCAGCTACACTATCAAATTAACCACCATAAGCAGCTTCAACAACAACTTCAGGAACAGTAACAAGTTTCAGCAATAGCTTCATGGAAAGCTACAGCTTCAGCCAGAGTTGAACCTGATGACTTCGTCATCTGAGTAAAAATTCGCACAATATTCATTGGCTGTCCTTATGTTTTAGACTTTACCACCATTGGCGAGTAGAATTTTTTATTTACATTCGTAAATATTATTTAAAACACATATGAACAGTAAATAAGTGTTGCTTTCATATTCATATGTAGAGAAATGACGATATGTTTTCACATGTATGCACTTACTGCTCATACGTTGACGTTCCCAATCGTCTCGCTTTATTTCTTTACCATTAGTGGTTAGCTACTTCTAGTACAGTGACCCCTCGTTTAACGAACGCCTCGGTTAACGAAATTTCGGTTAACGAACTGCCTTCCATAAGGATCTTCAATTCGGTTAACGAACAAAAATTCGGTTAACGAATTTCTTACGAACGGACCTCAACATGTTTTCGCTTGCACTGACCGGGCAACCAGCTTTAGTATCAGTCCGCCAATACATTAATCGGTTCTAGGGCTTAAATTCCTTACTATTTTAGTAAATATCAAGAAGTTTATACTATTCAATAATTTTAAAAGTTTAATATTCAATTTTTTAGTCATTTTAACAATTATTGAACATAATTGAAGGTAAAGTGACTAGTTTAATGCGCGGCATCCAGCCTCTTAACACAGCAAATAGGCATTAGTCTCTCACTGTTTTCAGTGGAGGCAACATCTTGCTTGAGACTCTCTTCAACTAAACGCTTTTTTTCTGTGTTTCCAAGCAAATTATTGGTCATTTTGAAATTTATTTTACATATTGACAATATATAATGCAGTGCAGTGTTGATTTAAAGAAAATAATCTTGAAATACACCAAGAAAACTAAAATTTTATGGGTGAAATGGTGCCATGGGGTGACTTCTCTTCCACCCCAATGCCTTCTCTTCTTCCTTCTCCTCCACCTCCCACTTCAAATGCACATCATCATCATCATCCAGGAGCCTACTACATACACACCTCAAAGTAAGTGACCTTTTCTACCATTTTTGTTGAATTTAGGAAATTTTCGGTGAGCTGGAACCAATTACCCAAAAACCCATTGAAACAATGGTTTCGGTTAACGAACTTTTCGGTTAACGAACGACCTTCTGGAACGGATTGAGTTCGTTAAGCGAGGGGTCACTGTATTCCATTTATTAACATTAAGGAACATTACTTAAAACATAAATATAGGTATTCAACTTTTTAACATTAAGTTCACTACAGCTACAACCAGGATCTTATTTTCTTCAGTTTCTTATGTAGAGCCATCGTCACTCACAAAAACAGTGCCGTCTTGTCTTCTCGTGTGTTATTAATGAATTGCATTGTTCATTTCACGTATATAAACATTAAATCAATTAAATACATATTCAGTAATAAACAAAAATGAATCTTTTGTACATATTCTTAAGATAAATGAATGTTTCCTTGAGTGCACACGTATATATTGGAGTTCCACTGTCAGTCTCACTTTTTTTTCTTTAACATCAGTGGTTACTATTACTGTACATTAAATAACATTAATTAAAACATACATATTTTTATTCAAGTCAGAATGCGACACTCAGCATGTTACCTAGGTATGTTAATTCCTAGCTAACTTGCCAGGCCAACATACAGGCAATAAAAACATCTAATAATTATTTAATAAGTAATATTAGGAAGACACGTCGCTACCTGGCATATAATTGCAATTCTCAAAAACCCCTCCTTCACCCCCATCACCTTCATCTTCTTGCCTGACGATTCAGCTGTAAATACACACAAAAGAAGGCTCCGCGAATTTGTTTATATACGGTATTTATACTTATTAGCACAGTGATGAAGTAGAGTGACTTTTATTTTGTTATGTCTCTCAATTATTGTATTTGGGACAATTTCTTATACGGTCTCTGATCAGCCTCATGGCGTCCACTTCACGTCTTCTGTATGAATTCGCTTAGATCGTTTTTTACTATTCCTTGCCTTTAAGTCACTCAGTGAATGTCGCTGCGCCCTCCCAGGCTCGTCTTCACTGAAATAGAAAATGTGAATACAGTCGGCCCTTAACATACGCGGGGGTTAGGTAACAGAGATACCCGTGAATGTTAAAATCCGTGTACTTTTGCTGCTGCCCCAAAAACCCTGGCCCCCATGTCCTTATTTACCGTATATACCTGTATGTAGTTCGAGTTTTTAAGACCAAATTATTTTGCAAAAAATTGGGGGTCGACCTCTATAAGAGTAATAGTTTCGTAAGGTTGAAAAATATTTACCAGTAACTACCAGTAAACAATGGAAACGACGCACCAACGCACCACCAGCTGTGAGTGTCGGTACAGTCGCCAGGGCAGTCTCTTGCGTCATCATAGCTAGCCCAAAGTTGCCAAATCCATGGAATGGTATACACAGGACGATGTAAAACAAAGTATTCATTTGTTAAAGTTTATTTATAGATAATGTACATAAATTTTTGTTCATTACATTTGAAACATCAATCTTTGTTAATTAAATTTGATACAAAAGAAAACTACGATACCGTATTTTCATTAAAATATTACATCAAGTATACAGTATTTACCTTAGCTGTGACTGAATGAAAATATTTTCAGAAATAAATATGGAATTGTAATATTTTGGCTGAAATGATGTACATATTACTGTAGAGTGGAAAGTGGGATAAAATTATGAAAACAATGACTTTCGCTTTCTTTCGTTGTTCAAAAGATGTTACCGTAATCGCTTTTCGAATGGTTTTCAGTTAAAAAACTGTTGTACTGTACTCGTACTGTAATACAATAATATTCTATCCTATCATTAGCCTTATAATCCCACAACTGAAAACCATTCGAAAAGCGATTACGGTAACATCTTTTGAACGAAAGAAAGCGAGTCATTGCTTTCGTCACTTTCCACTGTAATACGTACATCATTTCAGCAAAAATATTACATTTCCATGTTCTCAGAAATAAATGGCAGTTTTGTTGAAAAGTAATGTACACTATTTAATATTAAAATGCAAAAATAGCTATAAAAACAATTAATACACCCGTAATGTACTGGCTGGCATCTCGTCCCTGCTCCCGCGTCCAAAGTCACCACTCCTCCCAACTCGCTCCCTCCTCCGCCTCCTCCACCTCCACCGTCAGTACTGCCGACAACAAACACAAATGTTTTGTGAATAACTGCACCTCCACTTCCTATGTACAGTACTGAACTGTACTGTGCTGTACATTTTTACAAACAATAAACATGGCAAGAAAAGCTATGAAAAAAAAAGAGATAAAAACTTCACTTTACTGTACAGTCACTCAATTCCATAGCGGGTGGTGAAGTGGGGGCGACGGTGGATTCAGCTGCTTCCTCACTGCCACCAGTGATTGGTGTTAAATCTCTCATTCGGTGATGAAAGAACATGGTGATGGGGAGTTGTCGTCTCTTTCATTCATTTCTTCCATGATGTTTTTGTATGGAGCGAAAACGTCATCCATCCCTCGCATGAATTTCAGGGCACGCACCATGGAGGGGTCCATACTATAGGTCAGGTTTTTCAGTGCCTCAATATTCCTGGTCATCTCCCCCAACTTCTCCAACATTATTTCTTGGTGCTCTTCCTCTTCCTCACCCTCTTTCCCTTTCACTTCCTCTTCCTCTTCCTTGCTTGAGTCTACTAACTCCTGTAGATCCTCCTCGGTCAGCTCAATGTCGTGCTCTTCAATTAGCTCCCTAATCTCGTCCTCTGCCATGTCCCGGAAGCCTTCAGCAGCCACTTTCCTTGACAGTGCCAGGGTCTTTCTGAATATTTTCATTAAAATCCATCAAAATCATTTTCCTTGTCATCGTCTTAACCACCAAACAGCTCCTCCCAGTCTTCTCCTTGAACAGGGCTAGAGGGTACGTGTTTTTCGAATCGTTTTCAATTAAAAAAATGTTACAGCACATGTATATTTTACCTAAACTGTGCCTGAATGAATATATTCTCAGAAATAAATAGTAGTTTTGCTGAAACGTGATGTATTTCAATGTAAAATAGGATAAAATACCTGACGAAAACAAGAGACTTTACCTAACCTTCCGATGTTCAAGATATGTTACTCGTTTTTTTAGTAGTTTTCGGTTAAAATACTCTTATATTAGTGATATTCTATTCATACTGTGCTTGATATAATACATTCACGGAAACGTAATATTTTTGCAACTACAATGCTCATGTCAACACAAGCGTGGTTACAGTGAGACTGACTGAGTGAGGGAGAGCAATGCGTGTGTGAGGTTACGGGAGCGGGCGGTGTCCCGTGTTCGGTGCCGCGCGCGATTTGAATGTACTTCAATTACTTCAATGTACAGAATATTCCTCCGGCGGGGCAATCCGCGTATTTGCAAATCCGTGAATGCTAAACCCGCGTATGTGAAGGGCCGACTGTATACTGTATCTATTTATATATACAGCTAGACCCCGACTTACGACGGGGTTAGAGACCCAAATCCAGGTCGTAAGTCCGACATGGTTGTAAGTCCGACATAGATAAAAATAAAAATAAAAATAAAAAAAATAAATAATAAAAAAATAAATAAATAAAAAAAATTTCAAAAAAAATTTTCAAAAAAAATTTAAAAATCTACAATGAATACAGTACACTAAACGTAAAAAATAATGAGGAATGGATACAGCACAGTAAAAGTAATAAATAATGAGGAATGGATACAGTGTGACTGAGCACTTACCTTAAATGTAGTCAGCTGAATGCACACAGGGCCCCCATAATTTTCTATTTACAGGATACATGGAGACAATATTAATTGGAAGAAGCAGAAGAGGAGACAGGGCTGGGTGGGCCATCAATGTCGCTTCCTTCAGACAGGTTTATGTCCAGGGGTAACTTGCTGGTTGAAGGTATTGGATCATCTTGAGGGAGTGAAGAGGCAGCACTGGTGGGGCGTGAGGAGACAGCACTGGGGGACTTCTTGAAATAGATGTCCAATTTAGACTGCACAGTTTGCTTTTTCTTTTCATTATAAATTTCTCTGTAGCAAGCAAGTGCATCTTGGATCATTCTGTCAACTTTGGCATAACGCTCATAATTTTGATCCATGTCATCAAACATTTGCATTCCTTTATTAATTGTAGCAAATGCCTCTGCCATATGTTTCACTGAAAACTTTTTGGGGGGTGCAGGCTCTTTTTCTACATTTTGTCTCTCTTCTTCCTCTGCAACTTTCTGTGCATCTAGTTCAATAAGATCCTCGTTACTGAGCTCTTCTGCTACACTTTCAACCAACTGTCCAACATCTTCAGTATCAATTTCTAACTCCAGCTGTTTACCTAACTCCACTATCTTGTTACTAATATCCAAAATAACTTCATTTTCATTAAATCCTTTGAAACTGTGCACATATCTTTTCAGGATTTTCTTCCATATTCCATTCATGCAATGTTTTGTAACCTGATCCCATGCTGTACTAATGTTCTTTATACATGACAAAATGTTGTACTCCTTCCAAAACTGTCTGAGCGTTTTCTCACCTTCAGTAGCAGCAACAGCCTGAGCGAAGGTCGTGCGTAAATAATACGCTTTAAAGGCAGCAATAGCACCTTGATCCATGGGTTGGATGATAGAGGTAGTGTTAGGTGGAATGTACACTACCTTAACATCAGGGTGCATGTCGTCCAGGTGTGGTGGGTGTCCCGGAGCATTATCCAAAATCAGTAAAATCTTGAATGGAATCCTTTGTTGCAGACAATACTCCTTGGCTCGTGGAATGAAACAAGTCATGAACCAATCCTCAAACAGTACTAGGGTCATCCAGGCTTTCTTGTTACTGCGATAAAACACTGGCAGTGTGTGCTTGCTGACATGTTTAAAAGCCCTGGGGTTCTCTGAATGATAGATCATGAAGGGCTTTAGCTTGAAACCAGCAACATTTCCCCCAACAGAAGTGTAATTCTGTCCTTGAATGCCTTGAATCCGGGCATTGTTTTTGCCTCTTTGTGGATGTATGTCCGCTCAGGCATGCGTTTCCACAATAATCCAGTCTCATCCACATTGAATATTTGCTCAGGCAAATAATTCCCTTCCACAATCACATCATCTAACTCCTCCTTAAAAGCTTCGGCAGCACCAACATCGGCACTAGCTGCCTCTCCACTCACCTTAACATTGTGTAGACCGTAGCGTTTTTTAAATCTATCAAACCACCCATGACTTCCTGTAAAGGTTTGATCACATTCATCTCCTGCCTGCTCCTTCAGGCTTTGGAACAGGCTTCTTGCTTTAGCCTGTATGGTTAGAACACTTAAGGGTACACGCTTCTGTATCTGGTCTTCTATCCATATCACCAATAATTTTTCCATATCGTGGATAGGACCTTGTCTTTTCTTTGATATTATAGTTCCCTTTATAGGTGTTCCTTTCACTACTTCACGAATACGTTCCTTGTCCTTCAGAATAGTGGATATAGTCGAGTGTGAGAAACCTAGGTCGCGTGAGATTGTTGCTACTGTTTTTCCATTCTCATACTGTGTTATTATCTTCAGTTTCATCTCAAAAGTAATTGCCTGTCTCCTTTTCCTTGGAGCACCACCAGCACTCTCACTTTTACGCTTTCCAGTCATTATAAAGTCAATTAAATACGATAATAACGAAAGTTCACAGCGCGATCAGTATAGGATACGATAGCCAAACACAAACAAAGCGCTCCACTGAGTGAGTGTACCCACGAGGCGACCCAAGACACCCCTCCCTCTCACCCGGGACGGAAACGTTTCGGTATAGAAAATGCGCGCGTCATTTGAAAAAAATTTTGGTCACGACGGTCGCAGTCGTATGTCCCGTATGGACGTACGGTCAAAGCAGGTCGTAAGTACCAATGGACGTAAGTCCACGTAGTCGTAAGTCGGGGTCTAGGTGTACAGTCAACCCTCGCTTTACGCGATCCCACTTTACACGTTTCCACGTGTACGCGGTACCCTGCCGAACACCGAATGCTCACTTTCCACGGTGCGTGTACCCCTTTACGTGGAGAGCGGCTGGCGGTCCTCTCGCGCAGCGCCATTTTTGGATCCAAACTTCCCGCCATCTCTCCCGCCATCCGCCATGTTGTGTAAGCGGCGCGAGTAGGTTGCGCAGTGTATGTCTTTGTTGTGTTATCGGTGACGTCATATGACGTAGCGGACTGTGATTGGGCAAAGCATCCTTACCTCCCTCCCCGCTAGCTGTGATTGGTTTAATGTACTATGACGTGCCCCGCCGCGGGAGCGTTCAAGCCCCTTGACCTACCCGCGTCACTTACACCCCTCCCGGCTCCACCGTGTATATCGGTATCCATTGTTCCATAAGAATGGCTTTCACCGGACCACCACCACCACCACCACAAAGAAACCTTGCATTACCTGGACCCAGCTGCCCTAAGCCAAAGAAGACACGACGTTCCTTAAGCTACGAAATAAAATATAAGATCATACAAGAGTTGGAGAAAGGAACGACAGGTTGATCTCGCGTGCCAGCATGGTGTTAACGAATCGACTGTCAGGACAATTAAGAAGGATGCAGCCAAGATAAAGGAGCACATGAACATCACAAAGTCTACAGGTGCTTCTATGATCAAGTATTTCCACAACCAGGTGCTTCTCAAGACGGAAAAATTACTTGTGAGCTACTTGGTGCGTCAGGCGCGACGGAACATGGCGGTGGACACGTGCTCAGTTAAGGAGTACGCACGTGAACTGTATGCTGCAGTGTCACGAAAGATGGGAATTACAGAGCCCAAACCCTTTAATGCTTCCTCTGGGTGGTTACAGAGGTTTAAGAAGAGGAAAAAGATCACCAATATCAACATTGGTGGTGAAGAAGCTAGTGCTGACCGTGTTGCGGCTAGGGAATTTCCTCCGTTTTTACGTGAGATTATGGAGGAAGGACAGTACACCGACGACCAGGTGTTTAACATGGACGAATCTGGTCTTTTTTGGAAAAAGCTACCTTCCAAGACCTTCATTGTGAAGAATGCCAGCAAGTGTCGGGGCCGGAAGTTGCAGAAGAAGCGCATCACCGTCCTGTTTACCACCAATGCCTCCGGTACCTGTAAGCTCAAGTTATCGGTGATCCACACAGCCCGCAAGCCGCACGCCTACAAGAGCATGGACATGACCAAGCTAAATGTCCACTGGCTGACAGCACATAAGGCGTGGATGTTCTCTACACTGTCCCTCTCCTGGTTTGATGACTGTTTCGTTCCTGATGTGAAGAAATTCTGTGAGCAACATAATGTGCCATTCAAGATTTTGTTGCTGATTTACAATGCACCAGAACACTCGCCCCTACTGTTAGATCGTCACCCCAACGTAAAAGTGGTCTTCCTTCCTCCCAACACTACGTCTATAATACAGCCCATGGACCAAGAATTAATCTGTAATGTAAAAGCTGCATTCTCTGCTAAAAAATTCAAGCTCCTGAACGACTACACCAACACCAAGGAAGAGTTGCGTAACCTGAGTGACACCAACACCGATAGCAAGAGCGAAGATGACGAGGATCAACAGTTGGCAGAGCAAGAAGTACTTTTGAAACAATTCTGGAGAACATTCAACGTCAAGAAAGCTGTGGACTTCTTGGTGGAGGCATGGGATCAGCTGTCTGTAGCAACTGTTCGTCACGCATGGAGACATGTGTTGCAAGGTATTCCGGGTGTTAGGCAGAGTAAATCTGTGACTGGTGAGGTTCAGACTGTTGCAGTAGCAGTGGACCTTGCCAGAGAAGCTGTGCAGAGTGTTACAGCTGCAGGCTTCTCCGAGACCACCAACGACAACATCCTGGAGGTGATAAGGGATCCTGATGTGACTACCGACGAGATGGTAGATGATGATGTCGTCAGTCAAGAGGCAGGTGGTGCGTCATCCCAAGAAGAACGCCGCTTATCCCATAGTAATGTAAGGGGTGTCATCGAGTGTATTGAGAAAGTCAAGCTCCTCCTTTCCGACGACCCTGACGCTAACAGGTATGAAATCTTCACTACCCAGCTGTTGCAGACTATGGAGCCCTACATCAAGGTTTATCACGACAACATAAACACCAGCCGTCAGCAAAGCATAACAGAGTTCTTCGCCCGCAACCCACCAAAGCCAGCCCAAGCCAGTGATAGTGACAGAGGCAGAGACAGTGATGATGACTTTGAGGGATTTGTCAGGGAGGCACTAGTAAGTGTGGATGACACCGATGAAGACTCACCTGAGGGCCAGTAGCCTGCCCTCTGCCTCGGAACCAGCCTCCATTCCCCTACGCCGACCCATCTCTTCTACTAACGTAAGTGTTAACCCCAACCTTGTTTTTTTCTAACCTAACCTTCAGTTTATTCTTCTCTTATTGATTGTTCCCTTCTATATTATGTGTGTGTGAATACCATCATAAAGTTAAGATGTTATTTTTAGTAAAACGTACGTATTGTGTCGGGAAAAAGTGGAGTTTGGGGGTCGGCCCGGTCTCTATTTCAATTAATCCCATATGTTATGTTGTTCACTTTACGCGTTTCTCACTTTACGCGGGCCGCCGTGGGTTCAATTAACCACGTAAAGTGAGGGTTCACTGTACATACATATGTATAAGGTTTACGGTTTTCTTTGTCCCAAATATTCACGTGCTAGTATGAATGCCACGACTATCTCTCTTCCTACTCTTATGTTCGTTCACAAAAAACCTTTGGGCTTCCGCCCTCGGTTTTCTAATTGCTCTCAGCATAAAGGCCAGAGTTGAGTTTTTCTCTTCATAACTTTATTTTATTGATGTCCTCAGTAGCGGGTTCAGCCTTCCCAGGCGAACTTTAGTGAGGCTGCTAGACTTAGCGTTCCTTCCGGAATGCTGACCTTCCGGTCTTCCTAGCAATCTTGAGTTATGTTGAAATGGACTTTACATCCTTATATGGGTTATATGAGAACAGGGGCGATTCTACGGTATGCCCCATTTTGGGCTGGCCCCTGGGTTGGCCCCCCCACTTTTTATTCTCAAAATTGTAATTCCAAAAACATTCCCAAACCAGGAAGTGAGTCAAGTGACTCAGGCAATGGGCGCGCCGCACGCCAAATGCAGGCATAGGTGAGGTGAGGTGAGATCACCGAGGTGAGGTGAGGTCCAGAGGGCAGGAATTGGGAGGGTGCAGATATGCGGGGTGGGGTCACATCACGGTGTATATAAACAAACTGCCTTGTCGGTGATGAACATTACCACTCTGTATTTCCACTGAGGAGGGTGACAGACTGACAGTAATTGTCGAATTTGTGGCCGAAACTACCCAAAAGAAATATTTCGTCTGCCACAGTGCCACTGTGGGTTTTTCTACTTGCTAAGTGAGGTATGTTTAGAGAGAACATGCGAGTAATTTTTTAATTATAGGAGTAATATTACAATCAGTCAATCTCAATCATTCAGTTCAAGTGGCTGTAGTTGAGCTGAGCTGTACAGTATAAGGTAAATCAGTACAGTCCATCAGCTATATCATTATAAAATGTAGGCCTAAAGCATTCTTATGACATATTATATGTCATAAGAAAATATAATTAATATGTCATGACATATTATATGTCATAAAAATATATAATTAATGTCATGAGAATGCTTTAGGCCTACATTTTATAATGATATAACTGATGGACTGTACTGATTTACCTTATACTGTTCAGCAAATCAGCCCAGCTCAACTACAGCCACTTGATTGACTTGAACTGAATGATTGACTGATTGTAATACAGTAGTACCCCGCTTAACGCAGTCAATAAAACCCACAGGGTACCGTGTTAAGTGAAAACCGCGCTAAGTGAACAACAGAACATATGGGATTAATTCCAATAGAAACTGGCCCATCCCCAAACTCCATTTTTTCCGACACAATACCTATGTTCTAGTAAAAATAACATCTTAATTTTATGATGGTACATGCACACAATTAATACTTAAGAGAAATACAGTCGCCAAGTTAATGTCCATTCAAATAATGGACTCAACTCTCTCCCCCTCTTCTCACACAACACTGCTGGCTCTTCCCTCTCTGAGAAATTTTTGGGGGAAAACCACTAAATTTTAATAAATAATACCTCAAACTAAAGTTAGGATAATACAATTGACATTGCTGGATTCCTTGTAAGACCAGGAATATTTTGAATACAAATGTCATATATTTTTCACAAAAAATAACATATTTACTCAGAGTAAACTTTATATCTAAAATTTGTATGTCTAATGCAAAATCTATGATGTTTATATTCAAAATGATCATCAAATTATAAGAATTCCAGCAATGTAAATTATATTCTGACCGGGTAATTTGTATGAATTTTATGAGCTAAAACAAATATCTTCAGTTAATAAAAAAAAAAAAAATATTCTTCACACGGTAACAGATGGTCAGTCGGTCCCTCCCTCCCCCCCACCCCCCACCAACCGTCCCACCAGATGTGTGGGAAAACCAGAATATTTACCTTTTTAGTAATAAATAATACCTCAAACTAAAGTTAGGATAATATAATTGACATTGCTGGATTCCTTGTAAGACCAGGAATATTTTGAATACAAATGTCATATATTTTGCACAACAAATAACATATTTACTCAGAGTAAACTTTATATCTAAAATTTGTATGTCTAATGCAAAATCTATGATGTTTATATTCAAAATGATCATCATATTGTAAGAATTCCAGCAATGTAAATTATATTCTGGCCGGGTAATTTGTATGAATCTTATGAGCTAAAACAGGCAGTCAGGCAGGGTGGGGCGAATCTAAAAATAGCTCTCGAGCCGGACACTCACCGCCGCGTATACGTGGAAAAAACCCGCGTTAAGTGAAAGTTCAGCTCTGGCGAGGCACCGCGTATACGGTAAAACGCGCTAAGCGAAACCGCGTTAAGCGGGGTAATACTGTATTACTCCATACTCCTATAGTTAAAAAATGATCTATATTAATGAAATAAGGTACAAGAATTGCATTAAAATAAGAAGCCGAGTGTCAGTTGCATCTCTCCAAGTCACCAGTGATAGGGTAACCTACACGAATATTCCGCATTTGTTTATCTGTGATCAGGGATCACTGATCAGTAAGTACTGTAGCTGTATTTGCAAATGACTAAAGTTATCATAATTTATAATTCATTGTAATAATGATGCAAATAATATTTAACTAGAGAAGCACGCTAACACGCTTCTATATTATGCTACGGCGGATAGGTCGCAGCCTCGCAGGTTACGGACTTATGGTACCATTTCTACAATTATCTTGAATAATTTATCATTAATTTGTAAGTTTTGTCTTTTTACAGATAACGGTTGGATTACCACAAGCAAATATGGATAAATTTGTTATAAAAAATAAACGCTGGGTGCAACATCAAACAAGGAATCTGAGGGCCCTCCTGCAAAGAAGTCAAAGGGGGATTCTGATGCTATAACTACTGCAAGTGTACATTCATCGCAGAAACAGGAAAATAAGGAGGAAGACACTGCACCAACTGACATCTCAGAATCTGCTGCTAGCAACCCTGTTCAGCCCCGTCTAAAGGAGTATCCCAAGTATAGTGAAGAAAAGTTCCATGCTCGGTCATTCGTGGGTGCTTGGTTTGACCAATATGAGTGGGCTGAATATTCTCAAGAACGTGATGCAATGTTCTGTTTCCCGTGCAGGCACTTTGCACCACCAGCTCATGGCAATGCAGATGACGCATTCGTAAAGAGTGGCTTCCGACATTGGAAAAAAGCACATGGAAAAGATGGTGCCATTGGAAAGCACCTGAACTCACAATACACAAATCCTCCTGTATTGCATGGGCTGACTACCAACGCAATAACGCTGAGAAGACATCCATTGCTCAGAGTATAAGTGAGGCCTATAAGAAAAAAGTTCGTGAAAATCGTCATCACATAAAGACTCTTGGAGAAATAATTCTGTTGACAGTAACTCAGGACATTGCCCAGAGAGGACACAGAGAAAGAGAAAGTGACGAAGAACTGAATCCTGGAAACATCCGTAACTTTTAGAGATATGTTCAAGTGTGTCAATACTCCAATGAATCATGAATAGTAGAATAAGAGCGTTGCCATTATACCGCCATATGCTGATTATTTTAGGCTGGCGTCATGAGAGACGTCACTTCACATTTGTCAATCAAATTAGTGTAATAATGCCAAAAACTGCATCTTGCAAGTTGTACATAGGTTTGGTTTTGCCCCCCAACATTTACCTTGGCCCCAAAGTGGCCCCCCCACTTTCCGAAGGCTAGAAACGCCACTGTATGAGAACAATTCAGGGTGGAATTCTCATCCCAATAAATATTGCCAATAGAGGGCTATGTTAGCGAATCAGCACTGTCAACCCTGCCAGGTGATAGTACGCACGTAGTAATTTTCGCTTAAGTTATTACTTGGAGGATAAAGTGTGCCACTGATTGGAAACAAATAGAGATCTTGATGATCCCTCTAAATAAAATGTTCTAAATGAAATTCATTTACTGTATGTATAAAAAAAAAAAAAAAAAATTGAGCTAAGGGATACTTGAGATAAGAGTCGGGAGAGAGATACGATATAGTGAGTTAATTGTTTATAATTGTCAAACGAGTGACTTATTAACAATAAGAAATCTTAATGAATTAACTTACTAATAATATAATAATTATGAGTCATATTGATTACGTTTGGGAGAACATGTTTTCTCCCTTATATTTTTATAATGATATAATGTGACTCATAGTGTTCCTTGAAGGACAGGAGTCCGGGCCTATGGATGATGGAGGAGACTATGGAACTGTCCCTGAGGAGATAGTATTGAGTGATGAGCTACAAGGACTAGAAACTTCAACTCAGGCACTACATTCAAGGAATTGTCTGTCAGTAGAGAATTTGAATTCAGTAGTAGTAGTTTCACCTAAGACCCAAGGGGGCCATACTACATGTAATTATAAAAAATGTACAGCGACTTGGATTACTAAGATAGATCCTCATATGGCTTGCATACTTCATGGCAGCTGTGTCTCAAATAACTTATTTTCACCAATGGATTGTGCAGTTTGTTATGATCAAATTTTTCAATTTCATCAAGCTACAGGTGATAAGACAGATTTATTGCAATTACAAATTAAAAATAGGTGGAATAAGGCCTTGAAGATTAAATTTTTGAATGTACAACAATGGAAAGATCCCAAGTTGGCAGAAAGTTTAGGTTTATTGGTGTTAGGTAAAAGCCTTAATCCCCACTGAGACAAGACTGCTCCTGCTAAGAAAAATAAGTTATTGGACCCTCCAGACATTGGAGCAATAGGAAGTCTACAAAAACGTCTATCTACTCAGTCTGATTTCAGTGGATTCCAGAATCAGGACGATGAGGCTGGTTCTAATCATAGTATTCAGTCTCTTGAGCAGGAAGAACCTGTTGAGACTGACTTCATCCTATCCACATCTTGGCAACCACTTCCACCTGGGGTAAAAGTGTTGGTTACTATGAGTGGAAACAGGCTGGTGTCGACTGCCACGCAGCTGCTGGATAACATTGAGTGTAAGGATGATCCCAACAGGCCATGGATAACATTGAGTGTAAGGATGATCCCAACAGGCCATGGATAACATTGGTAAGATCTAAGTCTTCTTTGTTTTCTACTACATCTGAATCTGTGGATTCCTTATTCAAAGTATTTTACGAAAATGTCTCTAAGCTTCCTGATATCTAAGTAACTACAACGAGACATGAAGGACAAGCAACTTTGGGTCATCATTCTTTGTTTTTGGAAAGTGATACTACACTTTCTTGGCCTGATATTTACCCAAAGATGATCTCTGAAATAGACGAAATCTGGGCTAATGTAATGAAAGACTTAACATTCATTCCTGCAGCCAGGAATGCTCACAAGTTTAGTTATTTGAAGTTCGAATTTAATGACAAAAAGAGCTCCTTCTATGAACTTTCCCAGTATTTCTCGGCTCCAAAATAAGTTGATATAGGTTATGAAAAAAAATTTAAACCAGTTGCTCCTGCGCTGCTGCTTTACAAGGGATCCCCTATTCCCTGAACAACTCAGTTTTAGATAATTTGTTGAAAGCCCTAAAATTGAAAGCTCAGCTAAGGAAACAAGCAACAAATAATGCTTCAAGTGGTAGCACTTATTTGTTGCTACGTTCTTCCCCTCCTTCTCCTCCTTTGTTTGATGAGCAATCATTGGTTAAATATAGATCATCTGTCGAGAATACTATTAATATTAATGTCCCCAGGAGTCCTGAGACCTTTTGGAAATCTAGGAGAGGAAGGTTTTACAGGGGAACAGGACCAGCTGCCCGGGTCAGTTATCAACCAAGGGGAAATTTTAGAGGAGGAAATAATCAAAGACGTAATAGAGGTGGCCGTTTGTTCAGAAGTGGAAGGGGACCTTATGCAACCACATCAACAACTACTCCCTTCTAATGAAGCCAGACAACTGGGTCGTCTAGGGGGTTGGGAGAACAGATGGACTTCTTCCATATGGGCTTACAAGACAATCATAGGGGGTCTCACATGGACTTGGTTGAGGCGCCCTCCTCTAGCATTTCCAAAAAAGGGTAAAAAACCAACCCCCTTACTTACAGGATTTGTAATTCAACTACTAAACAGAGGTGTCATAGAACTGTTACAGTCAGAGAAATGTTTCATGTCTCGCCTATTCCCAGTCCCCAAGAAAGGCAGCGACAAATTAAGGTGGGTTTTGGATCTTTCAGTCCTCAACAAATTTATTACCAAAAGAAGTTTTAAGATGCTCACTTACGATCACCTGAGGCATCTACTTCCGCCAAATGCTTGGATCTCAAAAGTGGATCTCGAAGATGCCTATTATCACGTGCCTGTTGCTCCCAGGTACAGAAAATTTCTGGTGTTCAAAATAGGGGATTAAGTTATCAATTCACAGTGATGCCATTCGGCCTGACAATTGCGCCAAAAGCCTTTACAAAACTGGCGAACATTCCCAGAAAGATCCTTGCCAAGGAGGGCATAAGGACCTTTCCTTATCTAGACGATTGGCTGATAATGGGAAACTCTTTCGAAGATTGTCAAAGGGCGACCCAACGTACACTAGTACTATTTCAAAACTTTGGTTTAAAGATAATCCAGGTAAAATAAAATTTAATGTCATGTCAAAAGTTGGATTGGTTAGGTCTCCAGTGGGATACAAATCAGCAATTTACCAGGAACAAAAGTAACAGATTTGATAAACAAAGTAGAAGCCTTTTGTGTAAAGCACAAGGTTTCTTGGCACGATTGGGAAAAACTTCTGGGTCTGTTGAATTTTGCCACAATAGTGGTTCCATTGAGAAAGTTAATGAAAAAGCAACTATCTCATCTGGGCTCGAAGCTGCTTCACAGAAACAGAAATGTTGCTTCTTCTCTCCCTATTCAGATAAAGAATCTTCTGTTATGGTGGACAAACTGGGACAATCTAATCGGTCCCTCTCCCTGGGTTCCGCCTCAAACAGGTTTGGTCGTTTGTACGGATGAGTCCAAAATAGGATGGGGATACCTTTCTTCAAAAGGGGAATTCAATCAAGGAAGGTGGAGCAACTTCCTTTGGGACAAACACATAAATATAAAAGAATTAGCAGTGGTCCTATTCTTTTTGTCGGCACACCCAAATTTACAAAATATGACAATCCTGTTTGCCATGGACAACAAAATGGCAGTGTTTTGTCTCAATCATCAAAGCTCAACAAGGTCTTGGCCCCTTCTGCAACTGTCAAAAAAAAAAAATCAGTACTTGTGTAACACAAACACTTTATCTCAAAGCAACTTATATACCGGGAGTACAAAACAATTGGGCAGATGCGCTGTCCCTTCTCCGGTCAGTATCGACAGAAGCAGAATGGTCACTAAAGGTATCGGAGTTCAAGAGTCTAGTGAAGAAGTTTGGAACTCCACAGATAGATCTGTTTGCCTCCCTAAAAACCACAAAATGCCACTTTATGCATCTAGAGAGAGGTCGAATCTTTTAGGAACTGCCCTACTCTTAGATTGTAACCTTTGGAATTCAATCTATCTGGTCCCATCTGTGAAAATATTGCCCAAAGTGGTTCACAAACTCAGATTCTTCCGAGGCAAGGTCCTCTTAATTGCACCATATTGGATCCTACAACTTTGGTGCCTGGATCTGTTGGACTGGTGCCCGAATCCGCTACAATTGCAACAAGGTTGTCTAGACCAGGTACAGTTGTACCCCGATTTACGCGGTCAATTGAACCCACAGGGTACCGCGTTAAGTGAAATCCGCGTAAATGGAACAACAGAACATATGGGATTAATTCCAATACAGACTGGCCCGACCCCCAAACTCCACTTTTTGACGACACACAACTATGTTGTTGTAAAAATTTTATCTTAACTTTATGATGGTATGAACAAACAAGTAATATAGAAGAGGATAGGTTAGGAAAAATAAAGGTTAAGTTAGGAAAAATAAAGGTTAGGTTAGAAAAACTAAAAGTTAGGTGTAACACTTACTTTAGAAGAAGAGATGGGTCGGCATACGGGGATGGAGGCTCGTTCCGAGGCAGGGCAGATTACTGGCCCTCAGGTGAATCACCATTACTAGGTGCATCACTATCAGTTACAGTTGTCAGGGCTTCCCTGACAAATCCCTCAAAGTCACCTTCACTGTCACTATCACTGGCACTGGCTGGATGTGGTGGGTTGCAGGCGAAGAACTCGTTAATGCTTTTTTGACGGCTAGTGTTGATGTTATCTTGATACACCTTGATGTACGGCTCCATAGCCTGCACCAGCCGGGTATGGAAGACTTCATAGCGGTCATCGTCATTGTCGTTGGAAAGGAAGACCTTCAATTTTTCTGCACACTCCATGGCACCCTAAATATGACTATGCATTAACTTGTGTTCTTCGGAGATTGAACCACCATCTTCCTCTTCACTGACGTGATCGTCTTCCAACATCTCGTCGGCAGTCATTTCAGGATCTCTGATCACCTCCATGATGTCTTCGTTGGTGGTCTCGGAGAAGCCTTCAGCTGTAATACTGTGTGCAGCTTCTCTGGCAAGGTCCACTGCTACTGCAACAGTCTGAACCTCACCAGTCACAGGTTGACTCCTCCTCTCACCTGGTATGCCATGCAACACATGTCTCCATGCGTGACGAATTGTAGCAATAGACAGCTGATCCCATGCCTCCACCAAGAAATCTACAACTTGTTTGACGTTAAATTTCTTCCAAAACTGTTTGACGAGAACTTCTTGAGTCGCCACCTCTTGTTCCTTGTCCTCGTCGCTTTTACTCTCGCTGTCGGTGTCACCCAGCTTACGCAACTCATCCTTGGTGTTGGTAGAGTCGTTCAGGAGCTTGAATTTCTTTGCCGAGTATGCAGCTTTAACATTGCAGATTAACTCCTGGTCCATGGGCTGGATTAATGACGTAGTGTTGGGAGGAAGGAAGACCACTTTTACGTTGGGGTGACGATCCATAAGTAGGGACGAGTGTCCTGGTGCGTTGTCAAGGAGCAACAAAATGTTGAATGGAACATTCTGTTGCTCGCAGAATTTCTTGAAGTCTGGAACGAAACAGTCGTCAAACCAGGAGAGGGACAGAGCAGAGAACATCCACGCCTTACGTGCGGTTAGCCAGTGGACATTAAGCTTGTTCATGTCCATATTCTTGTAGGCGTCCGGCTTGCGGGCTGTGTGAATCACTGATAACTTTGGTTTACAGGTACCGGAGGCATTGGTGGTAAAGAGGACGGTGATGCGCTCCTTCTGCAACTTCCGACCCCGAACCTTGCTGGCAGACTGGACAACGAAGGTCTTGGTAAGCAGCTTTTTCCAAAAAAGGCCGGATTCATCCATGTTGAACACCTGGTCGTCAGTGAACTGCCCTTCCTCCATAACCTCACGTAAGAACGGAGGAAAATCTCTAGCCGCCACACGGTCAGCACTAGCTTCTTCACCACCAATGTTGATTGGTGATCTTGTTCCTCTTCTTAAACCTATGCACCACCAGAGGAAGCATTGAAGGGTTTGGGCTCTGCAATTCCATCTTCGTGACACTGCAACTGTACAGTTCACGTGAGTACTCTTAACGGAAGCGTGTCCACCGCCATGTTCCGTCGCGCCTGACCAAGTAACTCACCAGCAAATTTTCTGTCTTGAGCAGCACCTTGTTCTGGCAATACTTGATCATTGAAGCACCTGCAGACTTTGTGATTTCATGTGCTCTTTATCTTGGCTGCATCCTTCTTATGTGAATCGTAGATTCGTTCCACCATGCTGGCCGAGATCAACCTGCTTGTTCCTTTCTCCAAATCTTGAGCGATCTGGTATTTCACCAGCAAGGACGTCGTGTCTTCTTGGCTTAAAGCTGGGTCCAGGTAAGAAGGTTTCTCTCTGGGGGGTGGTGGTCGGCGGAAGCCATTTCACAGAACAATGGATGCTGCGTTACGTGGCCTTGAGGGATGAAACTGCGGCTAGGTCAAGCATTGTCTTTCCTCCTCCCTCCCTCCCGGGTGGACATGTCATCTTACTTTAAACCAATTACAGCTAGCAGCAGAGGGGGTAGGGATGCATGGCCAATCACAGTCCCGATCACGTCATATGGCGTTAGTGATATTAGTAGAGGGTGTAATGACGGGCGATTTTTTGAGTTTGAAAAATCGGCCCATGGTATTAATGATGTAGTTCTATGTGCAGAATCATGTGATATCTTCAGATTTGAAAAGTTTTCATTTTTGCTAGGTAAATTTTAACTTGAAATCTTATGAAAATTCAGTATTCCCACCCTTTTACCAACACCACTAAATAGCTTATTTAAAGTAAAGTAAATGTATCAGGTTAATTTATTAGGATGAAAATGATCCAGAATAGTGAAACGAATGATCTTGACACATTTATTAAATTTAATATTCCTTTAGAAAACAAAATCATCAAATACAAAAACCGGTTTTACTACTACGACCCGGTGTTGCTGCACCATAGAGAACATGTCTTTCTTGCTTCTGTTTCTACTCATCACCTCCCTGCTGACCACCTGAGCTCGGATGTAGCCTTCCTCCTCTCCTGGCTGTACACGTGACTGCTGGCCTCGCCACTTGCTGTACACAACGCCTATACTCTGGGTGTGCGAGGGCCAGGCAGGGACATGCATGGGGTTGTCCAGGAAAGCTCTGACTTGAACATTGGTGAGGCTGCAGGTAAGAGGGGCTCACTGCCAGCCTGATGTTATCCAGATCTATGAGATCAGTGAGGTCTTGGCACTAGATTGACTTCAGGAGTCTTCCTGACCCTGAAGGAATCGTCACCAACTGATTCGTCATGCCCAGATCCTCTCATAAGTCTCATATCCAAGATCTTTTGACTGCCACTCTTCTCTCCTCCTCATCCTTACTGCAGAGCATTGTCTGCAGAACTGCCTGGGATGAGCATACCAGGAAGATCTCCTCACAGTCTGCTCCACAATCTGAACAACCTTCCTTGGCTGACTCCTCAGGAGCTCAAGCTGGAAGAGAACATGCCTCGGACCTTCGGAGAACGATGACTTGACCTTGGTGTTGAACCAATTTGGCAAGTAGACACTCACGATGAATTGGACAATAAGTCTCAGGTTGTGAAGCTGGTTCCCTTTCAGTTTATGATGAGCGACCCAAATTCTGCAGAACCTGAGAGCCGTTGTGAGCCACCTAGAATGTGAGACTGGACCTATCTGCAGGTAAGCAAGTCTATCAGGCATGACCCCAGTTTTGATGGCACTGCAAATCATGTAACCATAGTACTGGTCAGTACTCAGGTCGTCAATGACAGTATGTGCAAGCTCAACGAGTGGAGGGCCAACTGTGATTTTTTCAAAGCTCGGATTTATTTCTAACTCAGTGGCAGAGTCCAGCATCTTGCCAAGAGGACCAGACCATCTGTTGTTTGAAAGAGTCTTGCCATCCAGCTCCTGGATCAGATGTCTGAGTGGCAACTCGTTGGTGGAGGTCACAAACAATCCAGACCAGCTTCCTCCCAATCTTCCGCTCTATCCACTGTATGACCCCCTTGCCACCCTGTGTTGTGTTGGTGCTGTCCCTCCAATGGCCTGCAGGGTCTGGTCTACGTTCCTCTCTCTGAGCCAGTTCACAATGTTATCTGCCACTATCTCAGCTGGTTTCCTGATGTCATCTTTCTCTGGAGTGAAATGCCACAAATACTTCCCTCCTGGTTCACTGCAGCAGGAGTAGTGTTCTCCTTCACCATGGCAGGGAACAACTTGTCAGAATCTCCAACTTTCATGAACACTTTAGTGTCATCCTTCTCCCATCAAAGAACAAACAATTGATTCCATTTTCTCTTATCCCTTATCAAACTCCTCTTCTAGGTTACTGACAAGTTTCTCCTGAGCTCTCCTTACTTTGTTATGATCTATCACCAGGTGAACATCATCAGGTGTTATCAAACCACCGTCAATCCAGGCAGCTGTTGCTATCTCTGCAGTTTCTCTGAGACCAGTGTGGTGTCGCATGCTGGCCAGAGCTATGCTCGGGATATCTTTCCTATTTCGAATCTTATGCCTGGAAGGTTTGGGATCATTATTTTCTGGGTTAGGGACAAAGTCACCATTCTCCTGGTCAGCACTCGGATCAGCCATGGGAAGTCATTAAACTCTGAATCAGCTTGACTCCAATCATCGGCCTTTTTACCTCTGTGGCAGCTCTCCTGTCTCTTGGACTCCGGAATATCTTGGCTAGAAATCATGAGAGCCCCTATACTGCCAGTCTTCTCTCTCTGTGCTTTGACAAATGCCAGTTCGATCACAGGAATCTTCAGTTCACGCTTGCAAATACAGGAGATGTGGGCCTCGGATTTACAGTCACGATCGCATCCAAACTCAGGACAGAGAACAATTGGGCACTTGCAAGTAATTATGTCAAATAACTGGTCCAGTTGTTGGCAAAGCTGTCCTTAACTGCAAGTTTTCCTCTCCCAAGAGAGATATCTCTTGCCTTTTTCCCAACTGGCTAGCAGTCTCTCACTAAATCTTCTTCTGACTTGTTATGACTGGAGGCTTGAACTGAGAGTTAGCCAGAGTGTACTGTGCCAAGACAGCTTTGGTCATATCACTGGCAATGTCTTTGTTTGTGTAAGTTCTTTGGTTCTTTTCACTGATTTGCCTGATTAAAACACCGTATCTCAAAGCATCTCTCAATGTTGGCAACTCCGACTTCAGGAGCTCTCTCCCAGACCCAAGATAGTGACTGAGATGGCTGGATTTTTGGTTCCTCGTCCTGACACAAGCAGCCATCGCAAATATTATCAACTTATAAATGCATCAGAATCTGAAACAGAAAAAAATATTGTTAGTTGGGTTGTTAAAGAATGAAGTCAGAAGACAATGTTCACTATTTAATTGTAATGCACTAATGCAGCTGTACGTTAGATTTTCGATAAATTTCACGCTAAAATTTACCTAGCAAAAGGTTGCAAAATATTGAAACTGAAATTATTTTCTGTTTATATACACTAAAATCTACCAAAAAAGTGATGGGCCATTAGTTTTAGCTGATCTTCCCTCCTATGACACACCCTATTACAACGTGCTTTCAGTAGTCTATGTTGAAGTTCTTAGCACAGGCTAACTTACAGTATATCATATACGGTATCACAGTTCTCATTGATCTACAAAAAATACCGGTAATAAAAACGTTTTCGATATATCACACTTAATATAATACCCGGTAATCTACTTCAACCTCCTATTGTTTACAACGACGCATGACGCATCACGCACCACCAACTGTATCAGCTAGAAGGTACACGTGTTTTTCGAATCGTTTTCAGTTAAGAAACTGTTACATCACATGTATATTTTACCTTAACTGTGCCTGAATGAATATGTTCTCGGAAATAAATATTAGTTTTGCTGAAACGTGATATATTTTAATGTAAAATAGGATAAAATACATGACGAAAACAAAAGATTTTACCTAACCTTCCGATGTTCAAGAGATGTTACTCGTTTTTCTAATAGTTTTTGGTTAAAATATTGTTATATTACAATGATATTCTATTCATACTGTGCTTGATATAATGCATTCACGGAAATGTAATATTTTTGCTGAAATGACGTACGTATTACAGTGGAAAGTGGGATAAAATCGTGACGAAAACAATGACTTTCGCTTTCTTTCGTTCAAAAGATGTTACCGTAATCGCTTTTCGAGTGGTTTTCAGTTAAAAAACTGTTGTATTACGATAATATTCTATCCTAATTGACTTGAATAAATACTACGATACCATATTTCTGAATATTTTCATTAAAATCCATCAAAATCATTTTCCTTGTCATCGTCTGCAGCACCAAACAGCTTCTCCCAGTCCTCTCCTTGAACAGGGCGAGAGGGTACGTGTTTTTCGAATCATTTTCAGTTAAAAAACTATTACATCACACGTATATTTTACCTAAACTGCGTCTGAATGCATATATTCTTGGAAATAAATCGTAGTTTTGCTGAACGTGATGTATTTCAATGTAAAATAGGATAAAATACATGTCGAAAACAAAAGACTTTACCTAAGTTTCTGTTCTTGAGATGTTACTCGTTTTTTTAAGAGTTTTCAATTAAAATTCTGTTATATTACAATGATATTCTATCCATACTGTGCTTGATATAATACATTCACGGAAATGTAATATTTTTGCTGAAATGATGTACGTATTACAGTGGAAAGTGGGATAAAATCGTGAAGAAAACAATGACTTTCGCTTTCTTTCGTTCAAAAGATGTTACCGTAATCGCTTTTCGATTGGTTTTCAGTTAAAAAACAGTTGTATTACAATAATATTCTATCCTAATTGACTTGAATAAATACTTGAATGGGAATATACAATATTTTTGTTGAAACTACCCGCGTTTCAGTGTAAAGTGTCGTAATAATAAATGGTAAACAAATTGCCTTCGGCACTCGTGTTTCAGGCACGGCGAGCCTCAGTTTATAGGACGTAGAGCGTTTTTAGTGAAGGTTTTGTTGTTCCATTACCCTAAAAAACGTGGGTCAAACTATAAACGAGGAATATCGTAAATTAATTATTTCTTGGTCAAAAAATCAGGGTCGACCTATAAACGAGGGGGGGTTATAGACGAGTATATACGGTATATTAAAATTTATCACGATCTTGTAAGAATTCCAGCAATGTAAATTATATTCTCTGGTCACTTCTATGACATTTTATAAAAAAAAACAATCTAAACAACATAAATAAGCAAATAAATGCTTCACTAGACCTTCAGCGCCAACTGTCAAACATGTCACTGTCACCCCCCCTCCCTCCTCCCAACCAGGGTTTGGTGGTCATACAGTAGGCTTTAATTTTTTATCTTATACTGTATATTATCACAGTTAAGAGAATATAATTTGCATTACTGGAATCCTTGCAAGACAGTGAATAATTAGAATATAGCGTCATTTATTTTTTACAAAAGAATTTTTTTTTAGCCATTTGTAATTAGAACTAAATTTTGTGTCAAATGCGACCTATAGCTTATTTATATTCAAATTAATCTCTATCTTAAAAGAATTCTAGCAATGTAAATTATATTCTCTCTGGTCACTTCTGTGACATTTTATAGACAAAAAACAAAAACTCAATCTAAAGGACATAAATAAACAAATAAATACCTGTACTTCACTAGACCTTCAACCCCAACTGTCAGCGTATCACTGTCACCTCCCCATCCAGCCAGGGTTTGGTGGTTTTAGGCTTAAAGTTTTTATCTTATATAATATCACAGTCTAAAGTTAGGAGAATATAATTTGCATTGCTGGAATCCTTGCAAGACAGCGATATTTTTAAATACAGCTAGACCCCGACTTACGACGGGGTTAGGGACTAATCCAGGTCGTAAGTCCGAATAATTCGTAAGTCGAATGGTAGTAAGTCGAATAATTAATGAAGTCCGACATAGATAAAAATAAATAAATAAATAAATAAATAAAAATCTACAATGAAATACAGTACAGTAAAAGTAATGAATAATGATGAATGGATACAGTACAGTGAAAGTAATAAACAATAAGGAATGGATACAGTGTGACTGAGCACTTACCTTTAATGTAGTCAGCTGAATGAACATGGGTAATTTTCTAATTATACATGGAGACTACATTAACTGGAAACGTTCGGTATAGAAAATGCGTGTCATTTGGAGAAAAAAAAAAAAAATGGTCCAACTCGGAGTCGTAAGTCCCGGCGATTGATAATCGAAGCAGTCGTAAGTCGGGGTCTAGCTGTATAAATGTCATATATTTTGCACAAGAGATAAAAATTTTAGCCCTTTGTAATAAAATTAGAACTAAAATTTGTATGTCTAATGCAAACTATAGAATGTTTATATTCAAACTAATCACTATCTTATAAGAATTCCAGCAATGTTAATTATATTCTCGTCAGTTTAGAGACATTTTATAAAAGAAAAACTTGAAGTCACTCTTAAGGACAGATAAATAAATAAGCACAAGACCTTGGCATCATCTGTCAAATATATTTCCACATCTCCCCCCCCCCCATCTTCCCATCAGCTGATCGCTAGTAAACAGACCATTTCACGTCCCATAATTTTTGTGTTGATTTATGAGTGTTTGTTTTAACATAAAACTACAAAAGACAATGTTTTGTTTATTCAAGGAGATGGGCTGAGGTGCATCTGGGTAGACTCTCAGTCATTTTAGTATTTTGTGTTTCTCTCAAGTACCAAACTAAATTATTCCATTGAAACAACACTTCCATTTAGTCTCTGATTCGGTTTAAAGCGACCTCTCATGGAACGTATCTCTTGTTATATCAACGTTCTACTGTATTGTGTTGAAAGGTGCTTTTCCCTGTGTGGAAAGTGCTTATACTGGTGTGCATGTGTTATTGAAGGGTGTCAGTGGTGTAGTCACTGTTCCTTTATGTAGGATGTTCTTGAGGAGGCGACATGGTTTCTCAGTGGGTGACTGCCAGTACTCGTGATGTCCCGGATCCTGTAGTGACCACGGCTCCTACGTTGGACAATAATACAATTTTTTTTTTTTTTACGGAATTAGCCGCCGGGGCACAGGTCAAACGACCCACAACTGGGCCTGGCGGGCGAAAAATGAGAACAGAAAGAAATTGAAGATCAGTATCCTGGTTTATTCCTTGCCTGTGTTGTTACCAGAAGTATGTCGCTTAGAGAAAAGCAGAATACTAGTGATGACCCTGTTCCTAATGTAGCTGACACAAGTGGTGCAGTTTGTGATGTAAATGACTTTGGTATTAGGGAACTATATGTGTCTCAAGACAATTCTGTTAATGACAGTGAGTCGTATTTGACGGAAGCCAGAGGCGCCAGTGGCGATAATCCCCCTGAAGTCACTGGTGACGTATTTGACAACATTGAATACTGATGTAATCCCTATAGAACAAGTACCCATAAATAGGAAAATATTAATTTTTGACCAGGAAAGTGACCCAGAGTTGTTAAGAGTTGAGTAACCGTTCTGTAAGCAAAGAGGAAGCTGATGACTTGCCTGTTGTTACTATTCAGACTCTGGCCTCCTGATGAGGAAATTTAGACCACCCTTGGTGCCTGCTGGGGAAGACTGGCGTGTGAATAGACTGAAGCTCTACTACTCCAGGAAGGGATTGTATGTGTCATGGAGACCCAGGAGTCACAGGAACAAGAGCAAAATTTCCTGGTGGAGGTTCCAGTTAATCTATGCAATTCACAGATTTTAGCTGATCTCTCTTCTAAAGTTTTACATCTTTCACAGTTACAGGTTGAAGATGTCAAGAGGATGATTCTGAGGGAGGAAGTGAACCATTTGATTCAAAACAAACTCGTCGAACCAAGTGACAGTGACTGGGCGTCACCATGCGTGCTGGTGCCAAAACCCAATGGCTCCTTCCTCATGTGTACAGACTACAGATGGGTAATTGCTGTGACCAGGGCTGACTCCTACCCTCTTCACCGTATAGAAGACATCCTTGACAGCATCGGGCCGGCAAAGTTTGTCACGTAGCTCGACCTGATGAAGGGGTACTATCAAGTGAGGCTGACGGAGGAATCAAAGAGAATTACTGCCTTCATCACTCCTGATGAACTTTGGCAGTACAAAGTCTTCCCATTTGGGCTTCACAGTGCCCCTGGGACATTCCAGAGGGAGCTGAATGTGGTGAAGTCTGGGCTTCCTGGTGTCTGTGCCTACTCGGATGACCTGCTAGTGACAGCAGTTACTTGGGAGAAATACAGGGAGCGACTTCGTGCCCTTTTTGCCCGCATTCAAGAGCACAACTTCACTGTCAAACTGGCTTAAAGTGAGTTTGGCTATGCAACCCTCACCTACCTTGGCCAAGTGGTGGGCCAAGGGAGGGTGGCTCCAGTCATCGCAAAGATAGAGGATCTACAGCGACTACTGCCTCCTTCAGGTTGTAAAGCTCTGTGTAGATTCCCTGGTATGGCAGGATTCTACCAAAGATTTTGTAAGAACTTTGAACAAGTGTCGGCTCCTTTGACAGACTTAGTCAGCCCAAAAAGAAGGTATTTGTGGATAAAAGCATGTCAGGTTGCATTTGAAACCCTTAAACAACTGTTAAGTTCAAGTCCAGTGTTAAAAGTGCCAGATTTTGACAAGCCTTTTCTGATCCAAGTTGATGCCTGCAATGTGGATGTGGGTGCTGTGTTGTTACAGTTTGAAAAAGGTAGACTACACCCAGTTTACTTCCACAGTGTTACACTAAAACAACATAAGCGTGGTTATACCACAATGAAAAAGGAGGCTTTGGGGCATTTGTTGGCTTTAGAAAAGTTTGCAGTGCATTTTGAAGGTTCACCATATCTGGTAGAGGTGTATACAGATCAATCCTTTACAATTTGTAGAGATAAATAGAATCAGAATACTTAGGTGGGCTTTGCACTGCAGCCTTCAACATAAGTAAAACATAAAGGAAAAACAATCTTTTGGCAGACACCCTGTCCCATGATGTATAAAGTTCCTTTTTTTGTTAGTAAACTTTTAAATAAGATGGGGAAGTTACGAGTGTCTGCCATAAGTTTCTGTTCTTGTTATGAAATATATTGGTTCGGATGGTGTATGGTTAGCTCGAGCAGTTTTGCTCATTACTCGCCCACAGTGAATGATCCGTCATTTAAGTATTAACTTTGTTTATTACATTGTGTATTTATTGTCTTATGTTTGAGTGTATTATATTTGATTGTTAGAGGTTTGTATATAGGTTAGATAAGTGGAATTAATGTCAGTAATATTTAAATAAAGTTTATGTTTTGGCCAATCAGGATATGCTACATCAGTATTTACTTGTGAAAGTAAATTAAGCTGGTAAGTAGTCAGTCTTTGCTTCTTAAGTAAGGTAGTATCTCTCTCTCTCTGGTGTTTTGGGTTGGCATTTGTGTGTTTTGTTTGTAATGTGATTTTGTGTGATCTTGTTGGACCTTCAGTCCTTTCTTAGCCACTTCCAAACATCTTGTCGCATTATTATTATTATTTTATTTTATGTACACTACTTTTAAAAAGTTCGGTGCAGGTGAGATCGATGAGTTCTGAAATGATATGACACTGTGATATATGGGAAGGTTGGTAGTGTATCTCCATACCCCCCACTAGGTGTTGCCATATGGCTGACAAACATAGCTGGAACAACTCGCCTTTCCCATTACTTATCGTCACTGGTCTCAAATTGTTCACTCTACAGTATGCACCAATACTTTTTTGTTTGCGCGAGTGTACATATGTGGTGGTGGGAATTATTTAATAAATTTTCATTGACTTGTTTAGGTTTGGACCTGTTGAAACTGACCTTTGTTGGGAGAACTTGGGATTAAGAATACAGTATAATAATAAATACTGATATATTTGAAAGACTTAAGGATTTGTGTTGATGTAACGATCTACCTCGAATTCGTAACAGTATGAATAAAACTCCATAAGTAAAACAACGTTATGGTGATACTGTATGTCCATTTTGAGGTCTGTCTCCGAAACACTTCCATTTAATGTATATTTAAGTGTTGCTGTATCCATCTGTCAATGGCATGTTTTTATATACCTTGCTTCTATCCAGCATGATACATAACATTAACATAGCTTAAAGGATTTCTTTTATTGAAGTGTTCAGACTGCCATACAAATCACGACTCCATCCCCAAATCCTATTCCCAACTTTAACTGTTGCTGATATGGTGAGCAGGGGTACCAACTTATGATGATCTAATGGGGATCATATCAAGGTATTTCAAATTGTAGCAATGAAAAAATCTAACGATACTTTTTGAGGGGACTTCATTAAGTTGGGGTGCATAATAAAAATTATTTAACCCTGTTGATGTAGTATCTCACCTGTGACTGCTGATAACTGGACAACACATCTTGTTGATCATCACTACAGCTGTCCATTGACTTACACTCTACCAGCTTCAAATGATCCTGTAGCTCTGAGAGTGTCAGGGCCTCCATCACCACCTCCAAGTCTGTTTTTGGGGTAAATAGATTAGTTAAAACAATGCACCTCAATTTTATTTATTTAATCTTTTATTAGTATAAAAGGTTTAAGCTAAAGAGAACTTGATTTTGATTGATGAATAAATATGTTTACATTATAATTAAAGCCAACTATGTCTCCACCAACTGACCCAACCAACTGTGTCTCCACCAACTGACCCAACCAACTGTGTCTCCACCAACTGACCCAACCAACTGTCTCCACCAACTGTGTCTCCACCAACTGTGTCTCCACCAGCTGTGTCTCCACCAACTGCCAACCAACTGTCTCCACCAGCTGGCCCAACCAACTGTCTCCACCAACTGCAACCAACTGGGTCTCCACCACAGCCCACCAGCATCAATCCCACCAGCTGACCCAACTGTGTACCTGCCCCCCACCAACTAGGCCTTGACCAGCATGTCTCCACCAGCCAGCCCAACCAACTGTGTCTCACCAGCTGACCCAGCAACAGCAATGCTCTCGGCCACCCAGCTGTGCTCCGCTTATGTCACCAGCGGCCAGCCAACTGTGTGCTCACCAGCGGCTAACCAACTTGTCGCAACTGTTGCAACGTGTCACCAGCACCCCGGCCACACGCGTATCGCGGCGATATATCGCAGCCTACCAGCTGTATGTCCCAGCGGACCAGCTGTTGATATCACCAGCTTGTGTCGCAGCAATGACCGCACCTGTTATCCGCAAATGATGACCAACGATATCGCTGACTGACCAGCGTGTCCGACCAGCTGTCTCACCAACTACCCAACCAACTGTAATGTCACCAGCTGACCCGACCGGTAATGTCACCAGCAGGCCTGGCTGTTATCCAGCTGACCCCACCAACTGTGTATCCACCAGCTGATGACCAGCGATATGTCCCAACTGCTGACCAGCGTTAATGTCACCGGCTGACCCTGACCAGCTGTTGTGTCACCGCCCGACCAGCTGTGATGTCCACGCAGCTGACCAATGTTGACCCAACCAACAATGTCACCAATGACCCAACCAACTTAGTGTCTCACCAACTGACCCAACCAACTGTGTTCCCACCAACTGACCCAACCAACTGTGTTCCACCAACTGACCCAACCAACTGTGTCCCACCAACTGACCCTACCAACTGAGTTCCACCAACTGACCCAACCAACTGTGTCCCCACCAACTGACCCAACCAACGATGTTCCACCAACTGACCCAACCAACCGTGTCTCCACCAACTGTGTCTCAACCAACTGACCCCACCAACTGTGTTCCACCAACTGACCCAACCAACTGTGTTCCACTCAACTGACCCAACCAACTGTGTCTCCACCAACTGACCCAACCAACTGTGTCTCCACCAACTGACCCAACCAACTGCAGTTCCACCAACTGGACCCAACCAACCGTGTTCCACCAACTGACCCAACCAACAACAAGGTTCCACCAACTGTGTCTCCAACTGACTCCAACCACCCAAGGTGTCCATCAACTGTCTCCACCAACTGTGTCTCCACCAACTGTGTCTCTCACCAACTGACCCAACCAACTGTGTTCCACCAACTGTGTTCCACCCAAGTGTCTCCACCAACTGTGTCTCCACCAACTGTGTCGTCACCAACTGACCCAACCAACTGTGTCTCCACCAACTGTGTCTCCACCAACTGCAGTTCCACCAACTGTGTTCCACCAACTGTGTCTACACCAACTGACACAACCAACTGCCTCCACCAACTGGTGTCTCCACCAACTGTGTCTCCACCAACTGTGTCCCACCAACTCCTTGGTTCCACCAACTGTGTCTCCACCAACTCTGTCTCCACTCAACTGTGTCTCCACCAACTGTGTCTCCACCAACTGATGTCTTCCACCAACTGACCCAACCAACTCTGTCTCCACTCAACTGTGTCTCCACCAACTGTGTCTCCACCAACTCTGTCTCCATCAACTGTGTCTCACCAACTGTGTTCCACCAACTGTGCTCCACCAACCTGACACCACCAACGTGTTCCACCAACTGTGACAGCACCAACTGTGTCTCCACCAACTGTGTTCCCACACCAATGTTCCACCAACTGTCTCCATCAACTGCATGTCTCCAAATCAACCGTGTCTCCACCAACCTTCCACCAACTGTGTTCCATCAACTGTGTCTCCATCAACTGTGTCTCCATCAACCGTGTCTCCATCAACTGTGTCTCCATCAACTGTGTTCCACCAACTGTGTCTCCAACTGCTGAGCACCAACTGTGTCTCCACCAACTGTGTCTCCACCAACTGTGTCTACATCAACTGTGCTCCCATCAACTGTGTCCCCACCAACTGTGTCTCCATCAACTGCTCCACCAACTGTGTCTCCACCAACTGTCTCCATCAACTGTTCCACCAACTGTGTCTCCACCAACTGCACAGCAATTCAACTGTGTCTCCACCAACTGTGTTCCACCAACTGAAGTCTACATCAACTGTGTTCCATCAACTGTGTCCCCACCAACTGTGTTCCATCAACTGTCTCCACCAACTGTGTCTCCACCAACTGTGACACCACCAACCGTGTCTCCACCAACTGTGTCTCCACCAACTGTTCCCACCAACGTGTCTCCACCAACTGACCCAACCAACTGTGTCTCCACCAACCTGTCTCCATGAACTGTGTCTCCACCACTGACCCAACTGTGTCTCCCCACCAACTGACCCAACCAACTGTGTTCCACCAACTGACCCAACCAACCGTGTCTCCACCAACCGCGTTCCACCAACTGACCCGACCAACTGAGTTCCACCAACCGACCCAACCAACTGCGTCTCCCACCAACTGATCCCAACCAACTGTGTCTCCACCCAACTGACCCAACCAACCGTGTCTCCACCAACTGTCTCCACCAACTAGTCACCACCAACTATGTCACCACCAACTGTGTCTCCACCAACTGTGTCTCCACCAACTGTGTCTCCACCAACCGAGTCACCACCAACCGTGTCACCACCAACTGTGTCCCATCAACTGTGTCTCCATCAACTGTGTTCCACCAACTGTGTCTCCACCAACTGTGCCTCACCCCAACTGTCACCACCAACCGTGTCTCCACCAACCGTCACCCACCAACTGTGCTCTCAACACCAACTGTGTCTCCATCAACTGTGTCACCACCAACTGCTCCACCAACTGCATGTTCCACCAACTGTGTCTCCATCAACGTGTCACCACCAACCGTGTTCCACCAACTGACCCAAATCCAACTGTGTCTCCATCAACTGACCCAACCAACTGTGTTCCACCAACTGACCCAACCAACTGTGTCTCCACCAACTGACCCAACCAACCGCGGTTCCACCAACTGTGTCTCCAACTGACCCAACCAACTGTGTCTCCATCAACTGTGTCTCCACCAACTGTGTTCTCAACTAACTGTGTCTTCTCACCAACTGGACCTAAACCCAACTGTGTCTCCACCAACCTGTTCCACCAACTGTGTTCCACCAACTGTGTTCCACTAACTGTGTCGTCACCAACTGACCCAACCAACTGTGTCTCCACCAAATGTGTTCCACCAACTGTGTCTCCACCAACTGTGTCTCCACTCAACTGTGTCTTCACCAACTGACCCAACCAACTGTGTCTCCACCAACTGTGTCTCCACCAACTGTGTTCCACCAACTGTGTTCCACCAACCGTGTCTCCACCAACTGTCTCCATCAACTGTGTCTCCACCCAACTGTGTCTCCACCAACTGTGTCTCACCAACTGACCCAACCAACCCTGTTCCATCAACTGTGTCCACCAACTGTCCCACCAACCTGTTCCATCAACCTGTTCCACCAACCGTGTCTCCACCAACTGCTGTTCCACCAACCGCAGACACCACCAACTGTGTCTCCACCAACTGTGACAGCACCAACTGTGACAGCACCAACTGTGTTCCACCAACCTGTGTCTCCATTCAACTGTGTCTCCACCAACTGTCTCCATCAACTGTGTCTCCACCAACTGTGTCTCCACCAACTGTGTCTCCACCAACTGTGTCTCCAACTGTGTCTCCATCAACTGTGACACCACCAACTGTGTCTCCATCAACTGTCTCCATCAACTGTGTCTCCACCAACTGTGTCTCCACCAACTGTGACAGCACCAACTGTGTCTCCACCAACTGTGTCTCCACCAACTGTGCTACACTCAACTGTGTCTCCACTCAACTGTGTCCCCACCAACTGTGTTCCATCAACTGTGCTCCACCAACTGTGTCTCCACCAACTGTCTCCATCAACTGTGTTCCACCCAACTGTGTCTCCACCAACTGTGACAGCACCAACTGTGTTCCACCAACCGTGTCTCCACCAACTGACCCAACCAACTGTGTCTCCATCAACTGTGTCCCCACCACTGTGTCTCCATCAACTGTGTCTCCACCAACTGTGTCTCCACCAACTGTGCACACCACCAACTGTGTTTCCACCAACTGTGTCTCACCTCAACCTTTGTCTCCACCAACTGTGTTCCCACCAACCGACCCAACCAACTGTGTTCCACCAACCGTGTCTCCATGAACCGTGTCTCCACCGACTGACTCCAACCAACTGTGTCTCCACCAACCTGTTCCACCAACCGACCCAACCAACTGTGTTCCACCAACTGACCCAACCAACTGCGTTCCACCAACTGACCCAACCAACTGTGTCTCCACCAACTGACCCAACCAACTGTGTTCCACCAACTGACCCAACCAACCGTGTCCCACCAACTGACCAAACCAACTGTGTCTCCACCAACTGACCCAACCAACTGTGTTCCACCAACTGACCCGACCAACTGTACTCCACCAACTGACCCAACCAACTGTGTTCCCACCAACTGACCCAACCAACTGTGTCTCACCAACTGACCAAACCAACTGTGTCTCCACCAACTGACCCAACCAACTGTGTTCCACCAACTGTCCCACCAACTGTGTCACCACCAACTGTGTCACCACCAACTGCTGTTCCACCAACTGTGTCTCCATCAACTGTGTCCCACCCCAACCGCAGTTCCAAAACCGTGTCACCACCAACTGTGTCACCACCAACTATGTCTCCAACTGTGTCTCCACCAACTGCAATTCCACCAACTGTGTCACCACCAACCGTACCACACCAACGTGTCTCCACCAACTGTGTCTCCACCAACCGTGTCACCACCAACTGTGTCTACATCAACTGTGTCTCCATCAACTGTGTCACCACCAACTGTGTCTCCACCAACTGTGTCCCCACCAACTGCTCCATCAACTGTGTCACCACCAACTGTGTCTCCACCAACTGTGTCTCCACCAGGTTCCAACCAACTGTGTTCCACCAACCGTGTCACCACCAACTGCATCCACCAACTGTGTCTCCACCAACTGTGTTCCACCAACTGTGTCTCCACCAACCGTTCCACCCAACTGTGTCTCCACCAACTGTTCCACCAACTGCGTTCCACCAACTGTCTCCACCAACTGTGACACCATCAACTGTGTCTCCACCAACTGTGTCCCCAACCAACTGTGTCTCCATCAACTGTGTCTCCACCAACTGTGTTCCACCAACTTGTCACCACCAACTGTGATCCACCAACTGTGTCTCCACCAACTGTGTCTCCACCAACTGTGTCACCACCAACTGTGCTCACCACCAACTGTGTCACCACCAACTGTGTCACCACCAACTGATGTTCCACCAACTGTGTCTCCACCAACTGTGACACCATCAACTGTGTCTCCACCAACTGTGTCACCACCAACTGTGCATCCACCAACCGTGTCTCCACTCAACCTGTGTCTCCACTCAACTGTGTCCCCACCAACTGCTGTCACCACCAACCGTGCATCCACCAACTGTGTCACCACCAACTGTGTCACCACCAACTGATGTCTCCACCAACTGTGTCTCCACTGTGTCTCCACCAACTGTGTCTCCATCAACTGTGTCTCCACCAACTGTGTTCCAACCAACTGTGTCACCACCAACTGCATCCCACCAACTGTGTTCCCAACTGTGTCTCCACCAACTGTGTCACCACCAACTGTGTCTCCACCAACTGTGTCACCACCAACTGTGTCTCCACCAACTGTGTCACCACCAACTGTGTCTCCACCAACGTGTCACCACCAACTGTGTCTCCACCAACTGTTCCACCAACCGTCACCACCAACCGTCACCACCAACTGTGTCTCCACCAACCGTGCATCCAAATCAACTGTGTCTCCATCAACTGTGTTCCACCAACTGATGTTCCACCCAACTGTGTCTCCACCAACTGTGTCACCTCACCAACTGTGCATACACCAACCGTGTCTCCACCAACTGTGTCTCCACCAACTGTGTCTCCATCAACTGTGTCTCCATCAACTGTGTCCCCACCAACCGTGTCTCCACCAACCGTGTATCCACCAACTGCGTCTCCACTCAACTGTGTCTCCACCAACTGTGTCTCCATCAACTGTGTCCCCACCAACTGTGTCACCACCAACTGTGTCTCCACCAACTGCATCCACCAACCGTGTCTCCATCAACTGTGTCTCCATCAACCGTGTCCCCACCAACTGTGTCTCCATCAACTGTGTCCCCACCAACTGTGTCCCCATCAACCGTGTTCCATCAACCGTCCTCCACCAACTGCAGTTCCACCAACCGTGTCACCACCCAACCGTGATCCACCAACTGAGTTCCACCAACCGTCTCCACCAACTGTGTCTCCACCCAACTGTGTCACCACCAACTGTGTCCCCACCAACTGTGTCTCCATCAACTGTGTCCCCACCAACTGTGTCTCCACCAACTGTGTCCCACCAACTGTGTCTCCATCAACTGTGTCACCACCAACTGTGCCACCATCAACTGTGTCTCCATCAACTGTGTCCCCACCAACTGTGTCACCACCAACTGTGTTCCACCAACTGTCTCCACCAACCGTCTCCACCAACTGCTCACCACCAACTGTGTCCCCACCAACTGTGTCTCCATCAACTGTGTCCCCACTCAACTGTGTCTCCACCAACCGTGTCCCACCAACTGTGTCTCCACCAGTCTCCATCAACTGTGTCACCACCAACTGTGTCTCCATCAACTGTGTCACCACCCAACTGTGTCTCCACCAACTGTGTCTCCACCAACTGTGTCTCCACCAACTGTGTCTCCATCAACTGTGTCTCCAACCAACTGTGTCCCCACCAACCGTGTCACCATCAACTGTGTCTCCACCAACTGTGTCTCCACCAACTGTGTCACCACCAACTGTGTATCCACCAACTGTGTCTCCACCAACTGTCTCCACCAACTGGACTCCACCAACTGTGTCACCACCAACTGTGTCTCCACCAACTGTGTCTCCATCAACAGACGCCACCAACTGTGCATCCACCAACTGCATCCACCAACCGTGTCTCCACCAACTGTGTCCCACCAACTGTGTCCCCACGAACTGTGTCTCCACCAACTGTGTCACCACCAACCGTGTCCCCACCAACTGTGTCTCCATCAACTGTGTCCCACCAACTGTGTCCACCAACTGTCTCCACCAACTGTGTCTCCATCAACTGTGCATCCACCAACTGTGTTCCATCAACTGTGTCCCCACCAACTGCACCACCAACTGTGTCTCCACCAACTGAATCACCACCAACTGTGTCCCACCAACCGTGTTCCACCAACTGTTCTCCACCAACCGTGTCACCACCAACTGCGTCTCCATCAACTGTGACGCCACCAACTGTGCATCCATCAACTGTGTCTCCCACCAACTGCGCATCCACCAACTGTGTCTCCACCAACTGTCTCCATCAACCGTGTCCAACCGTGTCTCCACCAACCGTGTCACCACCAACTGTGTCTCCACCAACCTGTCTCCATCAACTGTGACGCCACCAACTGTGTATCCATCAACTGTTCCACCAACCGTGTCCCCACGAACCGTGTCTCCACCAACCGTGTTCCATCAACTGTGTCCCCACCAACTGTGCTCACCACCAACTGTGTCTCCAACCGTGTCTCCACCAACCGTGACGCCCACCAACCTGTCTCCACTCAACTGCATCCACCAACCGTCTCCACCAACTGCATCCACCAACCGTGCATCCAACCAACCGTCTCCCAACCAACTCAGTCTCCATCAACTGTGTCCCCACCAACTGTGTCACCACCAACTGTGTCCCACCCCAACTGCGTCCCACCAACTGTGTCTCCATCAACTGTGTCCCCACCAACTGTGTCCCCAATCAACTGTGTCCCAATCAACCGTGTCTCCACCAACTGTGCTCACCACCAACTGTGTCTCCAACCAACTGTGTCTCCCACCAACCGTGTCTCCAACTGTGTCTCCACTCAACTGTGTCTCCATCAACGGTGTCCCCACCAACCATGCTTCCACCAACCGTGTTCCTCATCAACTGTGTCCCCACCAACCGTCTCTCCACCCAACTGTGTTCCACTCAACCAGGTTCCACCAACTGTGTCTCCACCAACTGTGTCCCACCAACTGCGTCCCCACCACCGTTCCACCAACCGTGTCCCCATCAACTGTGTCTCCACCAACCGTCCCCACCCAACCAGAGTCCCCACCAACTGTGTTCCAACCAACTGTGCATCCACCAACTGTGTTCCACCAACTGTGTCTCCACCAACCGTGTCTCCACTCAACTGTGTCCCACCAACTGCACACCATCAACTGTGTCTCCACCAACTGAGTCTCCACCAACTGCTCCACCAACTGCTCCATCAACTGTGTCACCACCAACTGTGTCTCCACCAACCGTGTCTCCACAAACTGTGTTCCAACTGTGCTCCATCAACTGTGTCTCCACCAACTGAGTTCCACTGACTGACCTAAATCCAACCTGTCTCCCAACTGTCTCCACCAACTGTCCCCACCAACTGTTCCACCAACTGCATCCACCAACTGTGTCACCCACCAAACCGTGTCACCCCACCAACTGTGTCTCCACCAACTGTGTTCCACCAACTGCACCCACCCAACTGTTCCATCAACCGCTCCACCAACCCGTTCCACCAACCGTGCTCCATCAACTGTGTCCACACCAACCTCCCCACCAACCGTGTCTCCACCAACTGCATCCACCAACTGTGCTCACCACCAACTGTGTCTCCACCAACCATGTCCCACCAACTGCTCCACCAACTGTGTCTCCACCAACCAGTTCCACCAACCAGACACCATCAACTGTGTCTCCACCAACCGTGTCCCCACCAACTGTGTCTCCATCAACTGTGTCTCCACCAACTGTGTTCCCAACCAACCGTGTCACTCACCAACTGTGTATCCACCAACTGTGTCTCCACCAACTGTGTCTCCACCAACTGTGTCACCCACCAACTGTGTCACCAAACTGTGTCACACCAACCGTGTCACCACCCAACTGTGTTCCACCAACTGTAACCCAAATTAACTGTGAAACCATCAACTGTGTTCCACCAACTGTCCCAACCACCAACTGCATCCACCAACCCTCCATCAACCGTGTCTCCATCAACTGTGTCCCCACCAACTGTGTCACCACCAACTGTGTCTCCAAACCAACTGTGTCTCCACCAACTGTGTCACCACCAACTGCGTCTCCACACCAACCATGTCTCCACCAACCTGTGTCTCCCACCCAACCAGCTCTCTACCAACTGTGCACCCCACCAACCGTGTTCCACCAACTGCAGTTCCACCAACTGTGTCTCCACCAACTGTGTCTCCACCAACTAAAGCACCACCAAGCCACCACCAACTGTGTCACCACCAACTGTGTCTCCACCCCAACTGTGTTCCACCTGTCTCCACCAACCGTGTCTCCATCAACTGTGTCTCCACCCAACTGCAAGTTCCAAACCAACTGTGTCACCACCACCAACCGTGCATCCACCAACTGTCTCCACCAACTGTGTCCCACCCCAACTGTGCTCACCACCCAACTGTCCCCCACCCAACTCAGTCACCACCAACTCCCACCAACCAGTCCCACCCAACTGTCCACACCAACCAGTTCCACCAACCGTGTCTCCAACCTACCAACGTGCTCCATCAACGGTGTCCCCACCAACCAGTGTCCCACCCAACTGTGTCCCCAGCCAACTGTGTTCCAACCCCACCCAACCGTCCTCCATCAACTAGTTCCAACCGTGTCTCCACCAACTGTGTCTCCACCAACTGTGTCTCCACCAACCGTGTCCCCATCAACCGTGTTCCACCAACTGTCTCCACCAACCAGTCCCTACCCAACTGTGTTCCACCAACTGTGTATCCACCAACTGTGTTCCACCAAAGCAAATTGAAACGAAGTACTTGAT
>NW_024730376.1:0-14587 GCF_018991925.1 Homarus americanus
TCTCCTTTATTGATTCCTTTCATCCACTTAGAATACTTCGATCATATCTCCTCACACTTTCGTCTTTCTAAGGAATGCAAGTTTAGTTTCTTTGATCTATCTTGATATGGAGGTTTAAGTCCTGAATCATTTTCGTCATTCTTCGCTGCACCGACTCCAGTGAATAGTATCCATTCTATAATAAGGACACTAGAAGTGAACAGCATAATTGAGGTGTCCTGATTAGCGCAATATATAGTTTCAATAAGACCTCTGCACTCTTATTACTTACACTTAGATATAAAACCTAATACTCTGTTTGCATTATTTCGAACATTAACACACTGTTTTCTAGGGCAGTAGGTCCGGCTTACAAGTACCCCAAAGTCTCTTTAACAAGTCGACTTTTCTAGGTTGATGTTGTTAAGGCTGTATACATTCACAGTATGTGTTCTTCCAATATTAAGTACGCTGCACTTCCTGGTGTTGAATTTCATTTGCTATTTTTCAGACCACCGCTGCAGTTTATTTATATCCTTCTGTAAAGCATTTGCATCCTGCCCTGAATTAATCTGCGAGTCCTATTTTGGTGTCATCCGCAAACTTGCTTATGTCACTGCTGATCCCAGTATCTAGATCGTTTATATAGATTATGAACAAGAGTGGGCCTAGTACTGACCCCTGGGGAACCCCACCGGTCACACGGCCCCACTCAGATTTAACACCATCTACGCTGACCCTAGTAAATAACATGGTAATTTTCGTCATTATTTACTACCTCGAAGACTTTCCTAAAAGTGAATTTTGTTAGACAAGATTTTCTCTTTGTAAATCCATGTTGAGAGTCGTAGATTAATTTGTTTTTCTCAAAAATGCGGCCGTATGCTATTTTATAATTGATTCAAGAAATTTCCCACTACTGACGTTAAACTATTCGGCCCATTGATTTGGCGCTGATGCTCTGTCTCCTTTTTTTGAATATGGGTACTACATTTTTCCCTGTTTCCACAAGATGATAATTGCAAAACTCCGTGTCAAATGATTTTGTAAATAAATTTCTGAGGGTCCGCTAATCTGTTCCTTACACTCTTTCCAAACTTCGAGGGGAGAAAATTTCATCGACCCTGGGGATTTTTGTAGATCTTTAATTTATTTAACTTCTTAAGAACATCCTCTTTTTCTGAGAGTGATATTCTTGAATTATTCATCTTTAAAACCTAACTATCAGTTCCACCTCTGGCATTTTCCTCATGAATTTCTTCTGTGAAAACTGATAAGAAATAGCTGATTAATGCTTTGCTTATTTTCTCACTATCATCGATCACTTCCCTCTCTCTGACTTTAAAGGTCCCTTTTGTCCTTGATCTTTGTCTATATACCTGGAAAAATCCCTTGGGATTCGTTTTGGATTCTCTTGCTATACTGATTTCGTAGTCCCTCTTTGCCTTCCTTACAGTTTTCTTAACTTATTCCAACGATAGTTCATTATGCCTATTTCTGAGATGCGCCTCCCTCCCTTTAATTTCTTATAAATTCCTTTTTCTTATTCTATATTGATTTACGAACCACGCCATCAATTGTCATGATCTACCTACCCAGCACTACGAACCACTTCCATCTATTGTGTCATGATCCTAACTACCCAGCACCACAGGCAACGCCATCTAGGAGGACAGAAGAAACCCGAGTATGGCTAGTCTTAGTCACCACTCCGGGGAGTTTTCCCTTCTCCATATCCCTGGTTGTTGCGTCACCTCCTCAAGTCTTCCTCATCAGCTCCAGATGGGGGCAGTTCACTCTGGGAAGTGACCACACTAGGATCACTATCCTGGAAACCTACGGTACAGTGACTACCTACCATCTTCTTCAATACTCAGCCTTACTCGTCAGACATCTCAGCTCACTCACTTAAGTATTTATCTATATTGCCTCCCCACCTCCACTTGCTTCAAATTTTTGTATTTTGTATAAATATGTATATACTGTTAAGCCAATGTTGCGTATGTTTAGGTTAGTATGGTTAAGGGTAAATTATAGAACCTTCGAATATTTTTGTTAAGGAATTTGTAATTTGCTTTATTATACACACAAAAAAACTCTCATCCTTTGTCTACCCTTTTATAGTCCGATTGTCTTTGTTTTTATTGTTGTGCCTGTTGGGATCTGGGTAGACTTTTTAACTATATTCTAAATCCCCAGCTCGTAACACTCTCATGTTTAAATTTTTGGTCATCCACCTTGACTGATTCTAATTTTACCTAATTTTTTCTTTCGGTATATTTTGTTCTTGTGCCTTACGTAGTATACTAGTGAATATATTATATTCATAGTCAATTCATACACATTCATACACAATTGTTGTGTCTGTTGACCTCACCTATCCAACCAAGGACTGACTTGACTGTTCCCAGGGCGGCTCACCTAAGTACCTTCTTAACCCCTCAAAATCGGCCCGATGTCGAAAGTCTGGGACTCTGTCACTCTGACAATATTGTCATTGTTTCGTTTCCCAATTTAGGGTAAACCTGATTTCTCTGTGATCACTGTTCCTAGTTCTTCCCTAGTGTGATATCTCTGATAATATTTTCTTTATTTGTTAATTCTAGGTCTAATATATTGTCACCGCTAGTAGGTTCTGTAATTAGTTGTTTTAAAATTGTCCTGTACTGCGTCTAGGAAATTTTTCAGATTCATAGTCACCTGCAATGTTGTCCCAGTCACTATTTCTGTAGTTGAAGTCCCCATAATGCACAGGTTGTTGTATTTTGCTGCCCTACTCATTTTCTGCCATGAGCTGAGGTTGCTTCTTTCCCAAGACTTAGGGGGCCTGTAGTCCCACTCCACATAATTTGTTTTCTCTTCCTTCCGCAATTTCTACCCATACAGACTCGGTTCTATTCCTCTTTATCGAGATTAATAATACAACATTCTAATGTATCCCTGAAGAAGAGAGCAACCCCTCACCCCTTCCTACCTTCCCATCCTTGTGAAAAAAGGTTGTGGCACTCTGACAAGTTCTTGTTAGATCAGATTCATCCAAGTTTCGGTGATTGCTATGACGTCACATTCCGGTACATACAACCGCTTTCCAGCAAGACTATTTTATTTCTAACCCTCCTATTGTTTGTATAGTATACATTTAAACCTACCCTTCCCTGATGCTGTTTACCCCTTGTCCCAGTAACCAATTTTACTCCCAGGACCTGCTTGTTTTCTACTCCCTTAGCTGACCTCTCTCTACTGGCAGACCCCATTTGGGTGAGCAATTTCACGCTCAGGGATGCAGTAAACGTCTTTACCCCTCACTTGAGACAAGTGTACTCCGTCACGACTGTACAGGTAGTCGTTGCCCATAGAATATGAGTGGCAATGAACCTTAACCATTGATTGCACAATGTTTTTCCTGTCTGCAATTTATAGCAATTGCCCTGGAGAATACATTCACCACTAACTCCTCTTCTAGGCAAGACACCACAAGCTATCAGGATCCTCTATCTCTAACCTTCAAAGCGCCTCCTATACCTCTTGAAATGTTTCCTCACTCACCAACCTTTCCTATGTCGTTACCTCCTACAGTAAGACGCACTACTGGCCCAATTTGCAACTTCCCACAGCAAAACCCTATCCATCCTCTCCAGCTACATATGCCTATATATCAGCCCCAGGAAAACACACCTAGCCTTACCTTTCCCATCTCTTCCACAAAAAGTCCTATCAGAACCTCACCTGGCTGTCCTCAACTACCACGACCCCTTACCACTGGGCAAGGTCTGAACAACTACCCTTCTCTCCTGTACCACACCGTCCTGCCTCCTCCTCCTCGCCAGCTTCCTCCAGCACTTGGTAGGGAGTTGCTGCACTCCACACCCTGGTCAGCTTCACAGGAGTCTGACCCTAGTCCCCATAGAGACAACCAATCTCACGCCTGTTCCTCCTGACCTCCTTCGCAGGTGTCCTGCTAGGCATGGGACACCAACCTGAAGGGTTCAGTCCCTGAGGGCTTCATAAAGGAAGGACTTTGTTGGCGCCATCAGATCACAAGAATGTCTACAGATAAGCTCCCACAGCACCAGATCTACAGTTAATCTATATGTTGACTCTATGTTTCTTATGTTTTGTATTGAAAGCTTTTATCAATCAAGTGACCCACTCCTGATTTCACCTTATGTAACTTATCATCTTTGTTCATTGTATGTTTTGAGCCTTCGGGCTGCCATGTTATCTTAATAAACCGTTAATTATTATTATTATTATTATTATTATTATTATTATTATTTTATTATTATTATTATTTATTATTATTATTGTGTGTGTGTGTGTGTGTATTATTATTATCATTATTATTATTGTATTATCATTATCATATCATTATCATTATCACACACAAGCAAAAGTAACATTTTACACACACAAAATTACACAATCAGTATCGATATCAAGATGAATCAGCTAGTAGTCTTGACCTTTTTGTCTTCACACCATCTTTATTTCCTTACTGCATAAGGTGGCAGCTACTCTCTCAGTCACCTCACCCTGCTTGTCCCCCTCTAGCCAACACCCAATAATGGTAAGTGTGAGACTGAACCTACATTTAACCCAATTTTATGATTTGAACATCTAGATTTACTGAATTTTATTGAGCGAGTGTTAGCGAGAAAAGGGAATTTATACAGAGAAAGACAGAGAGAGAAAAGAGATTGGGTGCAATAGAGGTGAGAGAGACAAGATACATTAGGTGAGAGATACCAGAAATAATAGAAAGATAAAAAGAACAGGGAAGTAAATGCAACAACAATGCTTATTTACTCTGAAATGTATCCAACTAGGCAAGAACAATTCGCAGACAAGATACGAGACGTATGGATGCCCAGTCTTTCCCCTGCGAAAATCCACCATCGCTGGGGGCAAATAATCACCTCTCTCGTAGACCTGGATAATGTAGGTGAGGCGGCATTGTTATACACCGAGGTCGTTGTCTTAGGCCAACGGGGATCTGGTGCGGGTAGCCTGATCCCCTCAGGAAGCGTCATATCTACTGCAACACACCACAGTCATATTAACTCTATTTGTGGTAAAAAATGAGCAAGTGAGTTGGATTTTCCCATCGGAGCTTGAGCTTGCTCGACCTCAGGTGTGGCTGTAGCTCTCCAACACCTGGTGTTTGTTCCTTCTCAGGTTAGCTGTGTCTTCTCACCGGCCTCTGCTTGATTGAACTCGGATATTATAGTCTGTAACCAGAAGTTTTGGCAAGGTTCGGTTAGGTTAAGGTTAAGGTTGGGATTGGGTTAGGTTATAGGTTAGTTTTATTGTATTCAGTTACGACAGCTTATGTTACATTAGGTTAAAGATTAAGGTTTCGGTGGCGTTACTTTTACGTTACGTTACGTTACGTTACGCTAGGTTAGGTTAAATTACGTTGGGTTAGGCTAGGTTAGGTTAGCTTAGGATAGGTTAGGTTAGGTTACAATTATTTTTCTTACTACATACTGTATGTAGGTTTTATTCAATCATGATATTTTCTTTTGCAATTACAGTACTAATTTTATGTAGAGATGCATAAATAAATGTTTTGTTGTGTTGCCACCAGGTATATAATTCACTGGTGGCACTGGCATAACACGCTAGCAAGCTAACTTGCTACAGTATTGGATTTATCTATAACTGTGCATGCAGCAGGCTGTTCCTCATGACGCAGAGGTGCGTGGCTGTGTTACTGGATAGCCGGCGCCGGTGACGGAGTACCACCACAACCAATAGTGTCAGGCACAGATGGGTGGCCACACTTACCTCTCCTCCACACCCACAATGACACTGTTTTACCTAACAGCATGTATTCATTTTTAGTTGTACGGTGATAAAATGAATTTATAGTGGCTATGCATTAATCGATGAGTGTTAGCGAGTATCTTTACAAACATGACCACGCCCATAGTAAACACAACAAATTATAACTATACAGTATGTTTGAATTCGATATTTGATGCTACATTAGAAAAGTTCTCACTATCAAATAAGTTATTTCTATTATTGATTCTGCTGAACTATTGCAGGGTGGTAAGGTTTGGATTCTCCCCAAATTTATTAAAGATATATGCTATGGCATATTATACGGCCCTGGCGTAGAGACGGTGTCTTACTGTATATGATTTCCATCATTTCTGATGAGTTTGTCCTCCATTAATCATAGGTCCAGTATTAGCAGGTACAGAAGGAAGCAGGAGGAGAATACCGGAGAAACCTTACGATGTAGATAGAATAACATTTGATTAGACCTTTCTCGATTTCCGAGATACAGTAACGAAACAGGATTCGCTGTCAATACTTCCTCAATATCCGCTGTATTTATTGTTTTCTTTTAATATCGCATGACACTTGAACATAAGTTCAGAACTATCGTAAAAGATACTGCCATGAATATCAAAAGATATTCTTAGAAACATACCTCAGTAAATTTGGTGCTTTATTGTAATTACACATTTTTATCATAAACTCGCTGTGTAAATATTATTGCTCAGATTATGAGTAATGAAGCCATGTTTGTTTGGGATTGATACCAGGACTTTAGATAAATACATAATTTACTAAACTTGTACTCTTAGTAATATAAGCACTTTCACAGAATAAACCTTCTTCTACACTTGATTATGTACCAGGTGATCATAGTCTCACTGATCACACTCACACGCCATGCAGCATAATATCTTACTGGTGCTGCCTCAAGCACTGTCTGTATATGGTGTGTCGGGCAGGGTGTAACACACACGGGCCATAGCCAGGTGTGAGGGTACGGTTACTTGTCGCCTCAACATTAGCGGGAAAAGTGTACCCCTTGTGCATAATATTGCGCGGCCTGGGATCATTTGACGCCATCAGAAGTCGTATTGAAGAATATTCACTTTTTGGTTTGCTATAATATGATTTGGAAATATTATAACTTAGAGTTTGATCTGATTCAGAGCCGGATACGGCTATATTCTCCGTAGGCTGCCATCAGCTACAAGTCGACCAATCATAAACGCTGATTGGCCATTGGTTTGCACTCCACCTGCAGTGTGTCTGAACTGACTTCAAAGACACACACAAACCGACACTCGCGACGTAACACTTTCTCTTCTCATACACTATGAGGGGCTCTAGTGGACATTGAAAATATATGTGTACTTCAACAAACACGTACTTGCCTTATATATATATATATAAATATATATATATATATATATATATATATATATATATATATATATATAATATATATATATATATATAATATATATATATATATATAATATATATATATATATAATATATATATATATATATAATATATATATATATATAATATATATATATATATATATATATATATATATATATATATATATATATATATATATATATATATATATATATATAACTTAGATAACTCTCTCTAGCCTCTGGACTCGTTAATACAGTTTCACCTAATAATTTCTTACTAACAATTCGCTCACTTCCAAGAGTGATTGTATAGCGATTTTTAAAGTTTATGTCATCAACGTTTGCTATTACTTGCGGACTTTGTTAATCTCCACAGTTGCAAAAGAAACATCTTTATTGACAGAGACTCAAGTCTTCAATGTAATGAAAGGGTGAAAATCGTGAATACTGATGTTTCTATATACATAGTGATGCGGACAGAAGTCAGGATCAATACGACGGGCTGGTACTAATTCGTTACCCCGATCTCTGGAGAAGAGAATACAGGTCAACAAATAATTACCATCAGCGCTGTAGTTGCACTACTGCTGAGGTCACCAGTTGAGTATGACACACTATACACAGTGTTGAACATGGCACAGAATATTTCCACTGCAATGTTTGGCTTTCAACGGAAAGTTGGAATCACCCTTGACATGGATCTGAATGAGAGGGCAATAAAGCTGCAGTCCTCAATCAAAAGAAACTTGTGGATAATATGTGTGTGAGAAAAACACACTTGCTTCTCTTCACTACACGCCTTGAAGAGTATATTAGGAACAGAGGTATTGTGAAACTGTAGCCATAGAGGCTGGGTCAATCCTCCTGCGAAGTCATCAAATTTTCAGTGGAAAATGGTACAGAAGATGAGTTGAATATCACAGTACAAGCCTATTAGCTTGTTATGGGTTGATCTTTAGTTCTATAGATCAAAGAAAGGACATAAACGACATCAAGAGCAAATGCAGCACATGCGATGATGTATTTATCGAGTCTTAAAGAAGTTTTTCACAGTTTACACTGGAAATAAAGGGACATACTGTATGTGAAAGCGAAATGACAAAGTTCCTGCAAAACTACACAAAGCGGGTATTATCACCTCTTCAGCTAATCAGGCAACGCGTGAAGGTAACTGGGAGTTGAATCTAGCAGCACTGGAAAAGAGAGTAAATCAAGTATTATTTTGTACACAATCCTTACAAATATGCTCGAATAGTTCACACTCGCTCAGTTAAAGAGATCTACAGTATACATTGATCAAGAGCCTTCAGCATAAAAATCAGTGAGTTGAAGAATGCTGGTGGAGTGGTGCAGTATTGTTCCCAAACTGGCAAGGCTTGTTGACGAGTTAAGCGAAACCGTCGCCGAAAGAAAACCATATCAACTTACTGGAACCTTCGATGTACGAATGTCAAACAAAGCAGTAAGATAAAGAGGTATTCTTAAACACTGTAGGAACAATCCTTTTGTTGAAAGCGTAGGGTTGACGAACACTGTAACAAATATGGCTATTCACTCTTGACGCAAAAAGGAGGACATCCTTCAGCGTGAAAAGTGGGAAAGACTATACATGGAGTTTGTTGCATCTAGACCTTAAAAGAAACAGCAAGAGAATCTGCCTGGAATCCAATAAAATATAAAAAACATAAAATCTTTGCTTGCTTGTAAAAAACTGTGTCATACATTGATTAGAAAGTTATTAAGCTTCAACCAAGACCGCCAATTATAATCAAAATCGTGGTTGCTATAATCATTGTCATGGTTATGATCAAAGTCGTGTTTGTTATAATCATGGTCGTGGTTGCTTATAATCATTATGTGGTTGTTATAATCATGGTCGTGGTTGTTATAATCATAGTCGTGTTTATTTATAATCATGGTCGTGATTCTTATAATAATAGTCGTGGGTGTTATAATCATGAGATTAAGTGGTTGGTATAATCATGGTCGTGGTGTTATAATGCATGATCGTTGTGGTTATAATCATAGCCGTGGTTGTCATAATCATAGTCGTGGTTGTTATAATTATAGTCGTAGGTGTTAAAATCATGGTCGTGGTTTGTTTACAATCATGGTCGTGGTTGTTATAATCATGTTCGTGTGTGTTATAATCATGGTTGTGTTTGTTGCAATCATGGTCGTGGGTGCTTATAATCATTGTCATGGTTGTTATAATCATGTTCGGGGTTGCTTCAATCATGGTCGTGGGTTGGTTTATAATCAAAGTCGTGATTGTTATAATCATGGTCGTGGGTGTTATAATCATGGTCGTTGTTGTTATATGCGGGTCGTGGTTGTTATAATCATGGTCGTGGTTGTTATAATCACGGTCGTGGATGTTATAATCATAGTCGTGGTTGTTGCATAATCATCGTCGTGGTTTTATAATCATATTCGTGGTGGTTATAATCATGGTCGTGGTTGTTATAATCATAGTCGTGGTTATTATAATCATCGTCGTGGATGGTATAATCATACTCGTGAAGTTTATGAACACAGTCGTGTTTTGCGGTATAAATGGTCGTGATTATTTATAATCATGGACGTGGTTGTTATAATCATAGTCGTAGGTGTTATAATCATGCTCGTTGTTGTTATAATCATATTCGTGGTTGTTAATCATAATCGTGGTTGCTATAATCATGATGGTTTATTTACAATCATGGTCGTGGTTGTTATAATCATGGACGTGGTTGTTATAATCATAATTTGGTTGTTACAATCATGGTCGTGGTTGTTATAATCATGGTCGTGGTTATTACAATAATAGTCGTGGTTGTTATAATCATGGTCGTGGTTATGATCATGGTCGTAGTTGTTATAATCATGGTCATTAGATTATTTATAATCATCGTCGTGGTTTATTTATAGTCGTCGTGGTTGTTATAATCATTGTCGTGCTTATGATCAAAGTCGTGTTTGATATAATCATGTGGTCATTAGTTGTTATAATCATAGTCATGCAGGTGTTATAATCATTGTCGTGGTTGTTATAATCATATTCGTGGTTGTTATATTCATGGTCATTAGTTTGCTTTATAATCATAGTCGTAGTTGTTATAATCCTTGGTCAGTTTATTTATAATCATTGTCGTGATTATTTACATTCATATTCGTGGTTGTTATAATCCTGGTCGTGGGTGTTATAATCATGGTAGTGGTTGGTGCATAATCGCCCGAGGGCCGTGTTTGTTATAATCATGGTCGTTTGTTATAATCATAGTCGTGGATGTTATAATATGATCGTAGTTTGTTATAATCATAGTCGTGGTTGTTATAATCATTGTCGTGGTTATGATCATTGTCGTTATTGTTATAATCATTGTCGTGGTTATGATCATAGTCGTGGTTGTTATAATCATGGTCATAGTTGTTATAATCGGTCGTGTTTGTTATAATGATGGTCGTGGTTGTTATAATCATGGTTGTGGTTGTTTTAAACATTGTCGACTGATCATAACCATGACCATGATAACCACGACTCATGATTCAACAGCCACGACCATGATTATAACAACCACGACCGACCAATATAACACCGCGACAGCTGATTACTGCTTTAACCACGACCCGTGATTACTCAGCGCCCACAACCATGATTACGCCAACGGCCACGACACCATATAAAACACAAACATGATTATAACGGCCGCAGCATGTTACTCGCAATCACAACAGCAGTTACAACAGCCACGATATATTACTATTAACCACGACCATTATTATAACCGCGACCGCCCGGTGCCAACAGCCACGACGACATAACAACGACGACCGTAATCGCATTCGCTCGATTATAACTAACCGAGACCATGATTATAATGATATAACAGCCGCGGTATTATTATAACAACCACGACCTGTTATAACAGCCACGACCGCTGATGCCAACAACCACGACTATACCACGACCATGATATAACGGCACGAATATATATCTGTAACCACAATCATGTTAAATCAGCCTCGACCATGATTGCCAACATTACGACTATGATTATTATAACAACCACGACTGCCGATTCTGTAACCACGGCACTATGATCTAACACAACTATGATTATAACAGCCACGACTTTGTGAATATAACAACCACGACCAATATTACCTTAGCCACGACCATGATGTACTTAACCAAGACTATGATTATAACAACCCACGACGATGATTATAACAGCCAAGACCATGATTATAACAAACACGACTATGATTATAACAATCGACTATGAATATAACAACCGACCATGATTATAGCAATGACGACCATGATTATAATAACCACGACCATAATTATAACAACCACAAATATGATTATAACGAAAGCCACGACCATGATTAAAACCTTACGACCATGATTATAACAACCACGACTATGATTATAACCACCGACTATGATCATAACCACGACTATGATTACAACTTAACCCACAACCATGATTATAACAACCACGACCATGATTATAAAAAACACGACCATAGATATAACAACCAACTTTACCATGATTATAACAGCCGAACATGATTATAACAACCACAAATATGATTATAACAGCCACGACCATGATTATAACAACCCGACAATGATTATAACAACCCGACCATGATTATAACAACCACGACCATGATTATAACAACCACGGCCATGATTATAACAACCACAACCATGATTATAACAACCACAACGCCAGTTATAGCGTAACAACCACGACCGCCAGATATAACAACCACGACCATTATTATAACAGCCACGACCGCCCAGTTATAACAACGGCGACTATGAGTTAAAACAACCGCGGGTATACAATTTATAACAACCACGACCGCCAGTTATAACAACCACGACTGAATATAACAACCAAGACTATAGTTATAACAACCACGATCATGATTGCCAGCAACCCGACCATGATTGCCAACAACCACGACCATGATTACGCTAGCCAAGACTATGACTACTATAAGAACGACGACCATGAATATAACAGCCGGCTATTATTATAGCAACCACGACCATGATTTATAACAACCACGACTATGATTATAACCGACCATGATTATAACAGCCGGGCCATTATTATAGCAACCACGACCATGATTATAACAACCCGACTGACTATAGCAGCGACGACCATGAATATAACAACCCGACGTAGTTATAACAACCACGACCATGATTATAACAACCCGCATTGCGCCCAGTTATAACAACGCCACAGCCATGGTTATAACAACCACAACTATGATTACCAACAACCCACGACCGCCAAAGATGCTTAACAACCACGACCATTATTATAACAACCGACCATGATTATAACAGCGACGACTATGATTAAAACAACCATGACGTAATTATAACAACCACGACCATGATTATAACGGCAGAAACTATGATTATAACAACCACGATCTGTAGTTATAGCAACCGACCATGATTATAACAACCGACCATAGTTACTTATAGCCACGACCATGATTATAACAACCCGCGACCATGATTATAACAACCAAGACCATTATTATAACCACGACCATGATTATAACAGCCACGACTATGACTATAACAGCGACGACCATGGATATAACAACCACGACTATGATTACTTAAACAACCCACGACCATGAATATAACAGCCGTGACATTATTATAACAACCATGACCGCCAGTTTTAACTACCGGGACGCTGATTATAACAACCACGACTATGATTATAACAACCTACGACTATGACTTATAAGAACGGCGACCATGAGATACCAACAGCCATGACTATTATTATAACAGCACGACCATGATTATAACAGCCACGACTATGATTATAGCAACCACGAACATGATTGCAACAATCACAGCCGCCCAGTTTTATGCCGATCGTACGATTATAACAGCAAGACCATTATTATAACAACCCAGCCATGATTACCAAACAACCTGACTATGATTATAACAACGACGACCATAAGATAAAACAACCACGATCATGATTATAACAACCACGATCGCGGATTATAACAACCACGACCGCCAGTTATAACAACCACGACTATGGCTATAACAGCGGCGGTATGATTATAACAGCCATTTATGATTATAACGCCACGACCGCCGTTTATAGCAATAGACCCATGAGTTATAACAATAACCACGACTTTGACTATAACAGCGACGACCGCCAGTTATAACAGCGACCATATTGATTTATAACAACCACGACTATGATTATAACAACCACGATCATGATTGCCAACAACCACGACCATGATTATAACAACCAAGACTATGACTATAACAACGACGTTATAGTTATAACAGCCACGACTATGATTATAACAACCCGACCATGATTATAACAACCATGACTATTGTTATAGCAACCCGACCATGATTATAACACCACGACTATGATTATAACAACCACGACCATGATTATAACGCCCGACTACATGACCTATATCGCGACGACCACCCAGTTATAACAGCCACGACTATGACTATAACAGCGGCGACCGCGATAAAATATACGATCGCAGTTATAACAACCCACGACCGCTGATTATAATAGCCGACAGCGTTATAACAGCGCGACTACCGGCTATAACAACGCGACCATAGATAAAACAACCGGGCCATTATTATAACAGCCGACCGCGGTTATAATAGCCACGATATGATTATAACAACTGCGACGCCAGAAAAAACAACCACGACTAGGCTATATCCCAGCGGCGACCATGAATATAACACAACCATGACCATTATTATAAGCAACCACGACCATGATTATAATAGCCACGACCATGATTATAACAACCTACGACCATGATTATATAACAACCACGACCATGATTATAATAACCGACCATGATTATAAAAACACGACCATGAAGATATATAACAACCAACACCATGATTATAACAACCACGAACATGATTATAACAACTGCAAATATGATTATAGCAGCCACGACCATGATTATAACCCGCGACAATGATTATAACAATACGACCATGATTATAACAACCACGACCATGATTATAACAACCACGGCCATGATTATAACATCCACAACCATGATTATATAACAACCACAACTATGATTATAACAACCGACCATGAATATAACAGCCGACCATTATTATATAACAACCACGACCATGATTATAACAACTTTGACGGCTATGATTAAAACAACCATGACCTTAATTATAACAACCACGACCATGATTATAACAACCACGACCATGATTGCTAACAACCAAGACTTTTGATTATAGCAGCCACGATCATGATTATATAACAACCCACGACCATGATTATAGCAACCACGACCATGATTATAACAACCACGACTGAGCTATAACAACGACGAC